>NC_092087.1:29394448-29611948 GCF_045679555.1 Salvelinus alpinus | reverse complement strand
CTACAACACTGTACACTACATAATCCACATGGAAGTCCCTAATGCCCATTTCCTCTAAACCTAATCTTTGGCAGATATAGGCAACACTAGTCCACTCAGTGGAGTTAGGGGCCAAACTCAGATACAACGGTCACCATTTAAAGTGCAGTATTTGACACATCAATTCTATTTTGGTTCTACACCTATAATTATCATTGTTTATTAGATTATATGTATGAAATTTTACACAATTCACAATTCTCAATCTAGGGAACATGTATCATCTGGAAGATGTAAATCTTTTTTTAACATTTTGTTTACTATATTTCCATTGATACAGACAGCTGTGGATATATACTGGATATAAAACCATCCGTAGACCTCGGAGACTACCTGCATATGTCAGATGAATTATATGTTCCATCACAGAACACTCCTTTTACCCCTCGTGCTGCCCTTAATCAATATTGCATTCTGCAACAGCAAAACCATTTTTGCAGATCGCTAGTTAACCTGTGAGGCAGTCCCAAAATAAAACATATTGAACTCCTTGAGAAGGTAGGACATTCCATTATACTGGACGTAGCTCGGGGAGTGGCACTGGGTGCGGTCGGCTCGTCGGTGCGGCTGAACATTTTAGTGGCCCCCATCTTTTTTTTTTTTTTTTTTTTGTAAATTTTACCCCCTTTTCTCCCCAATTTTCGTGGTATCCAATCGCTAGTAATTACTATCTTGTCTCATCGCTACAACTCCCGTACGGGCTCGGGAGAGACGAAGGTCGAAAGTCATGCGTCCTCCGAAGCACAACCCAACCAAGCCGCACTGCTTCTTAACACAGCGCGCCTCCAACCCGGAAGCCAGCCGCACCAATGTGTCGGAGGAAACACCGTGCACCCGCCCCCCTCGGTTAGCGCGCACTGCGCCCGGCCCGCCACAGGAGTCGCTGGAGCGCGATGAGACAAGGATATCCCTACCGGCCAAACCCTCCCTAACCCGGACGACGCTAAGCCAATTGTGCGTCGCCCCACGGACCTCCCGGTCGCGGCCGGCTGCGACAGAGCCTGGGCGCGAACCCAGACTCTGGTGGCGCAGCATAGCACTGCGATGCAGTGCTCTAGACCACTGCGCCACCCGGGAGGCCTAGTGGCCCCCATCTTGATGGTGTACAGACATTTTAGCATTTTTAAGCCAATTTACTGCAATTCAAATAAAAAAATCCCTTGAGCTGAGAGAAATCTTAGCAGATTTAAAGCAAATTTCCTGCAATTCTATTCAATTTCGCCTTGGCTAATGCTGTGTTCTAATGCTTTAACATAATAACAAAATCAATACTGCTAAATGCATTGTTTTTGAAGTGTTCAATTCTCCCTGACTGTCTAGCTTTTGGTGATTGTTAGTTCTCAAAGTTTATATAAAAAAAATATATATATATAGCTTTATTATCTTTTTTACATACTTTATATCTGGTTTTAGTCATTTAAGTTTACACTGAAACTGTTTTTCAATCACGAAAAGTACACTTTTTACGCTGTTTTGGCCCCAAAAAATGCTTAGGTGACCCGCCCAAAGATTATAATGGCAGTCTAAGGCCCTGGTTCAATATGAGACTTACTGTATCCTCCAACAAACATTTTCACTTAGCCAATACTCAGTGCAATCATTTTGGGCTCTAAGAGCCTGCGGCTACTTATAGCTACTTTATTTAAAAATAAATCACAGTTTAATGACTCTGTATGAACGTCTGTAAGATGTAAAAATGTCAAACCAAATGTAAATAGTTTTTCTGAAAATCTGTATTACTTGCTTTTATGTTAATAATAATGTCTTTGTTTGGATATGTCTTTGTTTGGATCTAAGCTGAGCACTGAAAAGCTAACTGCAAAGTATGCAACTCTTTATAAACGTATTATTTTTTCTACATCTTGGTGTTCCTATCGAATCATCAACCACCAGTGAATTTGTGTGTATTAAAGAGCTATTCAGTATGCTTTTAAAGAGCAAACACAGCACACTGTCAACACCATAGACATAGAGAATGATCTATTCTATCTGTGACTATAACTCATTGGGACATGTTTATATATTTTCCACACATGCAGAGAGAACAGCATCTGCAGTATCAGGGCTTTTGGAAAACCACACAAACCAATGCAAAATGTGTCACTCAATCCCTCTATTCCTCTCCCAGTTCTCCACCTGTGTGAGGCGGCAGGTTGGTCAGCATGTTGGGCAGCAGCCTGGTCTCACGGTCAGGCGTGCTCTGGGACACAGTCAGTCTCACTCCTCACTCTCCTCCTCATCTCCCTTAGTGGTTTTGCTTGTGCGCTGGAAACAGTGGACAATGGAGGCCAGAAAGAAGCTGGTCATGATGGCCACTACGGACACAGAGATGCCAGAAAATATGATGATGAGTAAGTCTGTTAAGGTAAGGGTGATCTGACACTCCCGGAAGCTGTCCTGTGATAGCTGGCTCAGGGACACCCGTCTGCCGTCCATGGGTAATGAACACTCCATGCCCTCCACTCCTACAAGGGGACAAGGAAGAGGAATAGAATTAGGACCACACAGAAACCCCAGACATAGAGTCCCCATTATCACATTATCATCATGTAAAACAACTGTCCCCTCTAGCAGAAACAACTACATTAACCTTCACAAATAACAGCAATTCTCAACTATTGAGATATTGACCTCTAAATGCAATAATAACATACAAAGAGTTTTTGTTAATCCAATACTCGTTTTATTACGTCTTACTTATTAAATGGAAAGTCTGGATTGGTTTCAAATTCTATGAATTATGATCCTTGGCGGTAAATAGAAGTCAATTAACCAAACAAATACCTTGGAATAACCTCTGTTTTTTATTTACAGCATTGTCTGGGACAACCAGAGGTAAGGAGCACGTTCACTGAACTCATCTCAAGATGGAACCATAATAAATCGGTCGCCAGTGTCCAAGTCACTTTGACATGTCGTTTACAATGACAAAAACGACAACACATTGTGGATTTCAAGGTTAGTTTCCACTCATCCCATTTTGAGGAAAGAACAAACCATGGGTATTTTTCGTTCGTAATGTCATTAGTCTTAATTCTGAGTCCCAAGGTGACATGAGCTGTGGATCATAGCCTCACTGAACCAATTTGTTAACATTGAGTAAATATTTGAAGTGCCGTTGACATGCCCTGTGCTGTGCTGATGGGATAACATTATGTGAGATGAGAGAGCTGGCTAGATTACAGGCTGTAGTAGTTCCACTGATTCTACCTATGCGTATGGAAGGCTTTGAGGTCTGCACTGTGTGAGAGAGATTTTCAGGTGGCTATATAATTCCCAAATCTGAACAGATACAAAATCGAATTATGTATTCTGGCAACTTCTAACACCCTTATAATACTACAGTATGTACTTTCAATCCAGGACTAAATTGCCAGCTGAGCTAATACTGCATTCGTTCGTCTACTACCTCATTGATTTTTATGCTGTCTAGAATAGTAATGAAAGTAATGAACAAACAAGCCTCTTGACATTGGCTGCTGCAATAAAGTTGTTTGAAAACACTGCAAGGTTAAACAGCTGATTAATTGGTCTAATTAGCTCCTGTATAGTGTTCTGCATTATAATCATGGCTGTTTAGCTTGTAGAGAAACATATCTGACTCAAGTCCACATGATGAAGAGAATTGATTCGATACATAGTGGCTTTTTTGATTGAAAGGCATGTTTATAGTTGTCTTACACATGAGCTCTGCAGGGCACTGGTTAGTCCCTGACACTGACACTCTTATTGACTTCTGACCTCTACATTCATCACTGTACAGCTGACCACATCCCTTTCTTCCCATAACATTGTTGCATAGTTACAGCACAGGCCATTGTCAACACAGTTTAAGCATGACAACACCTAGCAAAGGTATAAAATGAGATAAAAAAATTCTACTCGAACAAGGCTGGCCGCTTGGGAGGACAACCGCATACAGTAAATAAATTGGCTCTTTACACTGGGATGAAAAAGCTAGACATATCAAAGAAAATGTTAACTCACAGGTGGACAGAGAGAAAGCCTATTGGAGGTGGGCCACATGCCAAAGCATGCATGCATATATGTTTTCTCAGTCTCTCACAAACACACACACAGCTCATTATGTTCTGCTGTCAACATTACAATCCACTCTGCTTTAGGACTTGCCATCCATGCAGTGTGGAATGTGGAATTCATTTTTTTTTAAATAAATCTAAGGTGCCAAAGGATTATGTTACAGTTGATCTGCAGAGTTGTTCTATTGAGTTATTCAAGGAAGGAAAGAGAGGAAGGCTTTAAACCACTCTCACTTGATTATCTTACCTAGTTATTTTCTGATAATCTAATTTTGCTATTTTGTAGCTTTGGCAAGTATGTGTTTCCTATCTCAGTTCGCTCCTCTCCCTGTAAGTTTTACAGACGCTCCCCACCCCGTAGCTACAACCCTTCTAATTTAGTGTACCCTGTGTGCACAACCCATGTGGAATTCCTAGTCTCCAGCAGCGTTTGGATGCCGATCTGCCGATCTGCTGTCAATATGGCTGAGTTCATCTCAGTCTATGTTGCCCTTTTTGGCCCTGATGGAGACATGTATTTTCCCGGAGAACACCACTCCAGCTGCTCTCTCGTCATCTGACCATGTGTTCACTCATAATCTGGGAGCATCTGGTGGCACAGGGCTAATTATTGTCTCCTTAGGGAGTGACCGTTATTTATAATGAGGGTTACATGGAGGAAATAGGACCTCTCTGAAATGAAAATGGATGGCCCTCTCAACAGCAAAATATATTTCACCTAAATCCTCCCTGAAAAAAAGCAAGTGATCCTCCCCTATACCCAAAATAATGAATGAAAGTGGATAGTAGAGAACATGTCTACCGTTTACTCTCACTTTCTGAACAGACCAGTGCCTTGCCTTAGATATGCAGTTTTAGAAACTGTTCTTCGTCCTGTAAGCATTACATGGCAACGCAGGAAATTTGATAGTGCACAGGGATGGTGGACGGAAGGTTGTGGGTTTGCAGACCACCGTGGAAAAGAGGAGAAAGATCTCCTTTATAGTAAAAGTATTGCATGAATCTATCATCGTATTTGCATGTCAGAGAAAAAAAATGTATTTTTTAACATTCTACATAATTTTTCATATTAGCAGAGTCTCCACACAAGAATGGACAGAGAGATAGGCATGTGTGTTCATCTCATCATATATCTGTGGGGTGTGTAGGTTTCATAACCAGAAAATAATACAATATATGTCACAACAGGTGTAAATATTGGTTTTGACAGTGTTATGACCATATTATGACAGGTTATGACAAGTTATGCCAGCTGGTATGACATATTATGACATGTTATGACACTGGGTGTCAAGTAAAGTGTTACCTTAGTTTCTTTCCACTGTATTTTACAGCTTGTTTCTAGCATAAAGCATTGCGGACCAAAGCACTGTTATAGATCACTTTATATAATCAGATCTGTTTTATTTTCTTAACAATCTTAAATAACTCTCACGGCACCCCAAAAGTATTTTCCCACTAGCACTGGCTTTGCTGATAAATACTTTGTTGAGGGAAAATGTACATGATACGATTGTGATGTGTTGTTGTCTCATCTGGCTATCTTAAGATGAATGCACTAATTGTAAGTCGCTCTTGATAAGAGCATCTGCTAAATTACTTAAATGTAAAATATCTACTCATTTAGAATCATTGCTGTTCCGCATAAAACTTTGAAGTGCATGACAACGTCATACACCTAACCATACTGTTAGCTTTTTCACTACAGTGTAAATGTGCACCACCTATACATTACAGGCTTCCCATGTTACGAAACAGGTATAAAATGGGATTGCATGGTCAGATGGAAAGTTCACCTGGACAGTCCAAGAAAGTTTATAAAGAGGCTGCACATAAATTCCACTCAAAGTTGAGAGGAGTCAGATATAGTCTTGGGATCCTTTACATTGCTAAAACCAGCTGTATTGTCAACTTGAATAAGAGATGAATGGCCTCTGCGTTTCACACGGAACTTTGCATTGCAAACTCATGACCCAGGAGACCCAGCCTTAGGCTCTGAGATGGGCCTGTCTCTGGTAATTCTGCCCGAGCATCTCCCTACACTTTGATTAATGAGATTGGAGAGCAAAGTTTGCCTGCAGAGTCCTGTTGGAGTTACTGTATTTACGATATCCTGCTCCTAGTGGGGTACGACGACAGGCCCTATTTTCCTCCAGCACTAAATGAATCCCTGCTTAGGTGACAGCGGATATTTTTTTTTACCTGTGCTGATTATCTTGTGGTTAACACATTATTTTTATAGATACATTATGCAGGAGGCCACAGACACTTTTTCGGTATGTGGAAATGACTGAAAAAGGGTGAAATCGGTTTAAACTGAAAACAATGGGCCTTGATTCTTGTGGAAATGGAGCAGTTTCATGCTATTACCATTTCTTTAATAGAGAAAAAATAGGTTATATAACGCACCATGGTCCACCCACAGCTTTTTCTCCCCAAATGGAGAGAGTTTTTCTGTGAGCAGAGCCTTGGATTAGGGCCACTGTGCCTCCGGTCATATACAGTATTAGTGTAATTTACATACGCTAAGGGCTCTATTCAAGCACTACAGATTCCACAATAGAAATGTAAAGGTAATTTCCGATTTAGCCGACATATGCAGCATTTACCTTGAATACAGTCTCTGATAAAGCAGGAATATTGCCTATAAATATCAAACACGCTGAAAAGCTTAACTTCCGCGATGCGGATTGAATAGAGCCCTAAGCTTCAGTGGACACCTGTTACACAAATCCTCCTGATTATATAATTCTGACATGAGAATTCTCACTGGGACTCTCTCCAAAATACTGTCTGTCTACCAGACAAACATCCTAGTTTGATTTCCTACACATGACAGACAGGTTCCTCAGTCCCTGTCACAGTCTCTGTAGTTTCTCTTGACAGACTGTTTGGTTCTGGGTGCTGGGACGTGGCATCTACCATTCCTTCGAAATCTAAAAGGTTCTTTAAATGTATGGAAGACTGCAGATGTGTCCCTTAGCACACAGCAAATTGGCCAGTGTTAATGAGTGTTGATTTTTCAGGGTAACATTTCTAGTGTTGATTCAAGAGTTAAATTAACACTGTAAAGAGTTCAATTAATACCCAGTGGTGTAAAATAACCCCAGTGTTGGTGTTAATAACCAGTGTTAAAGCAAAACCACACCCATCATTATCATATGCAGGTAGATTTTTTAAATAGTTTGTTTCAATATATATGTTTTTGCAGGGTTATTCCAGTGTAGATGTTTAAGGTAGTCTCATAGCTTAGTCTTCCCAACCCTGGCAGTCTTTCTGAATGCAGGTTGCGGGTTTAAAAAAATTGTACATCCCCACTTCAGCTGGATTCCAAAAGGAATTATACTGAAAATAAATATGAAACTATTTAAAATATTTTACTGAGTTACAGTTAATATAAGGAAATCAGTCAATTGAAATAAATTAACTAGGCCATAATCGATGGATTTCACATGAATGGGCAGGAGCGCAACCATGGGTGGGCCTGGGAGGGCATGCTAATTTCACGCTCCCTCAAAACTTGAGACATCTGTGGCATTGTGTTGTGTGACAAAACTGCACATTTTAGAGTTTCATTGTATTGTCTCCAGCACAAGAGGCACCTGTGTAATGATCATGCTGTTTAATCTGCTTCTTGATATGCCACACATGTCAGGTGGATGGATTATCTTGGCAAATGAGAAATGCTCCCTAACAGGGATGTAAACAAATTAAAACACAAAATGTGAGAGAAATAAGCTTGATTTCCATGATTTTATTTCAGCTCATGAAACATGACACCAACACTTTACATGTTGCATTTATATTTTTGTTCAGTATACAGTACATATCACTTTGCAAGCCAGCAGAATGTGACTTGCATGCCTGGTATGGCCGGTAAAATGATGAGTTTCAGGGCACTTTATTAGGATAAAACTAGGCCCATCAAGCTCTATGATGAAACTGTCTCTCATGAGGACTGCCACAGGAAAGGAAGACTCAGAGTTACCTTTTCTGCAGAGGAAAGGTTCATTAGAGTTTCTTGCCTCAGAAATTGCAGCCCAAATAAATGCTTCACACAGTTCAAGTCACAGACACATTCAACATCAACTGTTCAGAGGAGACTTCGTGAATCAGACCTTCATGGTCGAATTGCTGCAAAAACCCTCTACTAAAGGACACCAATAAGAAGAAGAGAATTGCTTAGGCCAAGAAACACAAGCAATGGACATTAGACCGGTGGAAATCTGTCCTTTGGTCTGATGAGTCCAAATTTGAGATTTCTGGTTCCAATCGCCGTGTCTTTGTGAGACGCAGAGTAGGTGAACGGATGATCTCTGCATGTGTGGTTCCCACCGTGAAGCATGGAGGAGGTGTGATGGTGTGGGTGTGCTTTGCTGGTGACACTGTCTGTGATTTATTTAGAATTCAAGGCACACTTAACCAGCATGGCTACCATAGCATTCTCCACCGACACACCATCCCATCTGGTTTGCTCTTAGTGGGACTATCATTTGTTTGTCAACAGGACAAGAAAGAAAGTGATGGAGTGCTGCATCAGATGACCTGGTCTCGACAATCACATGAGTTTCAACCCAATTGAGATGGTTTGGGATGAGTTGGACCACAGAGTGAAGGAAAAGCAGCCAACAAGTGCTCAGCATACGTGGGAACCCCTTCAAGACTGTTGGAAAAGCATTCCAGGTGAAGCTGGTTGAGAGAATGTCAAGAGTGTGCAAAGCTGTCATCAAGGCAAAGGGTGGCTACTTTGAAGAATCTAAAATCTAAAATATATTTTGATTTGTTTAAAACTTTTTGGTTACTACCTGATTCCATATGTGTTTTTTCATAGTTTTAATGTCTTCACTATTATTCTACAATGTAGAAAATAGTACAAAATAAAGAAAAACCTTTTGAATGAGTAGGTGTTTTCAAACTTTTGACTGGTACTGTAAATGGGCAACGTAATGTTTGGAGTCATAGAATATGATGCAGCTCGAAACCAGTCAGGTTTGCCAGGAGGCACAGGTATGGGAAACCATATGGATAGGTTACAGCTAGTGTCTGCTCTTGAGGGATTACAATCAGTATTACAGGCAGCCTTGGGGATAGGCTGTCCTTTTGTAACCCACTCCCTGTCTCCTGAGGGATTTATCGAGCTGACTGTCGTAGGCTGATATCGGAGGCTTGTCTCTCCTCCCACTTCAACACCACAGTGGCTGTAGTGATTGATTCCACTCTCGATACCAGAGAAGTGAGAATCATTAGATGGACCCATGGAATAAAGGCACAAGTCTCGTAATTTCCAATTAAACTGTGGAATGGGCTTTGTTACTTACATACTTTCTGGGTATGTTTTTGTAATTTCCAGGTATTGTATTACTGTATTTACAAGCAGATCAAGTGGTTGCAGGTGAATAATAGCAAGGCCCTTGCTTTATGGTAGCCTTTAGTATTGGGTGCACAAGCATCCCCCAATCCCTAATTTGAGCCTGCCTGATTTTAAAGCAGACAGAAAGAGACATAATCACACAGACAGAGAGAGGGTGAAATTACTCAAAGACAATCAAAGAGAAGAAATCTGAGAAGAAGAAGAACATAGAGTCAGAGGGAGAGAGAGAGTGAGAAGAGACAAAAAAGAGATGGGGTAGAGTGTCTGAATGCACAAATTGACAACCCTTCATGTGACAGCGATGCCAAGGATGAATCATTCAAATCATGAAGAGATTTCCTTATGCACAGGGACTCAGTGATCTCATAGTTAAATGGGGATACTCTCAGCACAAACATTTAGCATGGCTCATTCAAAACACACATGCGCACACAAGAACAGACACAAAGCCCACAACTGTATAAAGCACTGGTTAGATCCTTCTTTGGTCAGAATAATACACTTGCCATTTAGACATCAATTACTCACATAGCACTTTTTGATTGCTTGCTAACCTATACACCTCAATGTGAGCTTGCATTAATTTTTCAACATTAAATAAACATTAAATGAGGCCAAGGTCAAATACACTCTCTTCTCAAGTAAGGGATGGATCAACATTTATAAAATGGGTACCTGGAGGAAAATGGGGGAGTGTCGTGATTTTTCAATTTCAGTTAAATGGAGGGTTTCGTATTTTTTCAATCTAGTCCAGGGGAGGGTCATGTAATTTGTAATTGATGAAATGTCAATATTTCAATTTTTTGTATTAGTTGCTTATTAAGGTATATATTGATGTGTTGCCGATGCCGCCCCTCATCTCAAATGATCCATAGCCTATGTGACCCAATCCAGGAAACTAGGCGTATGTCACAAGTCACAACTTCACAGGAGAGCCGTTTGAATGTAAGTTTTTTTTATTTTATCAAAATGCGTTTTTTTGGCAGAAATGCCTTCTTGAACATCTGAACTTTCATGTGCCTTAATAATAAACTTGTATGCCATCTGTAAATACGAATACAATTGTGAAATTGGTTAAGCCACAGAGAAAGTAAGCAACCTTCCCACTAGACATGATTGGCTGAGATAATGAGTTGGCTGGACTTGCCGAGAGATGAATTCGGATTGGTCTGCCATATAGAAGGCTTCTGTCTATTTGAGCTCGTCAGTCTGTGTTGGTAATCCTGTCGAAGCGACATTAAAATGGTTTTATTGTGTATTGGAGCTGCATAAGTGTTGCTCTCTACTTCCTGATCAAGTTTTGAAATCGGTGAAATTAGAGTATGATAGCTAAAGAGAAAACACCTGTCTACAGATTGCATCTTCAAACTGAGGGCAACCGTGGTATGGCATTCCTGACAGGGAGACACGTCCATCATGCATGATGATGTATAAAGAAAGTCCAGCGTTAGCTAGCTACGTTTTCAGATATTACACATTTCTAATTTTGAAATAATTTAATTTCAAGCTAAAGTGTACTGTTAGCTAGATAGCTAATGTTAGCCGGCTGGCTCCCTAACTGACATTATTATTCGTATCCCAGAGCCGTATTCATGCAGGGTAGTAACGACATGATTTGGCACTGTGTTCATTGATGTTTAAATAGCTAACATTAGCTAGCTGGCTCGTTAGCTAACGTTACATGACGTGTGTACAACACCCGTTGAATATGGCTGGCGTCAGTAAACGTCTGTAAAAAAGCGTAATGAAATTGTTGCCAGCAGAGCAGGTTAGGCTGTTTTCATGTCATCCATAGGTAAACAAATCATCGGTCAGAGCGTAAATTGTGCGCTCCGAGAGCGAAACGAGATGGGTGGGGCTAAAGCTTATGAGGGTGTGAACAATGCTGAATGGGTGTAGACAAAGAAGAGCTCTTCACTATATACCAAAACATTCAAAGGTCAATTTCTCAAAAGTGAGTTTACTTTCCCATTGTTCCTCAAATGCAGTTTATGATATACCATTTTCTCTACAGTCTCTACATTTATCTAATGTAAAAAACACAATTTCAAATTTTGCTACATAAGACCGAATCCAGGTGGTGAGTCACCTATAGGCTATAGCCTATGAAGTGCATGCTCGAAGAAGCACAGAGCAAAGTTATATTTCTAAGAAAATGTACTTCCTTCCAGAGTCTTTTGCACTGCTAGGATGTTGTAAATAACACTAGGCTGCATTACACACTGCAATGGATATTCCAACCTTGAGCCCAGGCCTGCTCTGCTCTTGCTAATTCAAACTTTTTTGTGCTGCCTAACCAATGCTGTGCTGTGTAGGCCTACAGTGGCAGTTCAGGAGAAGAGTCAAATAATTATTCCGAAAATAATTTTTGATTAGGCCTATTCCCAGAATTATATTCTTGCGTGCGGACTACCCTATAGCCTATGGTCTGTTCAGTTTGAGAAGGAGAGCGCGAAGATGAGAAGAAGGACCGGAGGTCAACTTTGATAGCTTGCTACTACTATAATTTATTGTAATAAAAACTAAATGTTTCTTTCCATTATATATTTATCAGATTTATTGACGTCACAATAAGCCAGATTCGAGTAACTTACAATGTGGTGTTGAAACTTGAAGCAGCAGCCACGGCACAATCAATCGGAAATGGACAGCTAATGCTGCTAAAAGTAGGCAAATTCGAGTAGGCATAATTGATTTCAACAACAAGAGGGCTTTGTGTTGTAGCAATTTCTTCCTATTACATTTTCTTTTGTATTTTACCCCCTATTTCTCCCCAAATGTAGATATTGTCTCATTGCTGCCACTCCCCAATGGGCTCGGAAGGCTAAGGTGGAGTCATGCGTCCTCCGAAACATGACCCGCCAAAAAGCACATCTTAACACCCACCCGCTTAACCCGGAAGCCAGCCGCACCAATATGTCAGAGGAAACACTGTTCAACTGATGACCGGGGTCAGCCTGCAGACACCCGGCCCGCCACAAGGAGTCACTAGAGCGCGATGAGCCAAGTAAAGTCCCCCCGGCCAAACCCTCCCCTAACCCGGACAGCAATTGTGCGCCGCCCTATGGGACTCCCAATCACAGCTGTTTGTGATACAGCCCGAGATCGAACCCGGGTCTGTAGTGACACCTTGAGCACTTCGATGCAGTGCCTTAGACTGCTGCGCCACTCGGGAGGCTATTTCTTCCTATTTAAGAAATAATAGTTAGGCCTACCTGTTTGACAGACAAAATTAGTCTATAGGGTGCTACATCCATAGATTTGTCGGCCAATTCCTCCACCCACCAGGCACTTCTTAAATAGCCTACCTCCGTGTCGGGGCGCTTAAGTTAAAACCAGGAGTTGAATTGACGGGGAATGAAAGGGTATTCCTTAGGCATACATTTTATTAAAGAAAATGACAAAAAGTACAGGCCTACTCCTTGTTAGCTTAAGAAAATAAAACAGATCTGATTATATACATTGATCGATAACAGCACTTTGTTCTGTGATGCTTTAAAATATCTGGGAAAATATCTGGGAAAGACTCCGATGTATATGGGGATATCATTGTTTCATTTATTTGACATTCAGAGGCTGAGCTACAACCTTTTATAGCCGAGGAGACAAAAAATGGACTTTGCTTATGAAGTAATCTAAATCTGTCACTATCAATTGATTCAGCTATTCACTTTCTGTACAATAGAACGTGTTTAAACCCAGACAGCTTTTAGGGAAACACTTGTGACCTTCTCTTGTTGGGTTAAGCCACGTAAGAAGAGTAGCCAGCAGTTAAAGCTTTAATGTTTCTATGTCGGTAGATCTACTCTGTCTGGGGTGGAAAGGTAGGCCTAACTTGTTTTATTTATTTAATTAACTAGGCAAGTCAGTTAAGAACAAATTCTTATTTACAATGACGGCCTACCCCGGCCAATCCCTAACCCAGACGACCCTGGGCTAATTGTGCACCGCCCTATGGGACTCCCAATCACAGCCAGTTGTGATACAGCCTGGAATCAACCAGGGTCTGTAGTGACACCTCTAGCACTGAGATGCAGTGCCTTAGACCGCTACGCCACTCGGGAGCCCCTTTTGAAAGTACCATACTCATATTCCTAATGACATCTCAGATTTAATTATTTGCAAACAGGGACAGTTTCGTTGCAAACAAGACTCATTGATTTGGCATTGGAGAAATATGATAAGATGAACACATAGGCCTATCTCTCTGTCCATTCTTAGCCTGTCATTTCGGTAATTTGTGTGGTATTTAAAAACATTCTGCTAATATGTAAAATTACATTTTTATAAAATGCAATGTTTTCTTAGACCTGCAAATACGATAGATTTGTGTAATGCTTTTACTATAAAGGTGATATTTCCACCCCTACTCTTGTCCACTGTGGTCTGTGAACCCACAACCTTCCGGCTGGCAGCCCTGTGCGCTATCAAAATTCCAGCGTTGCCGTGAAATACTTACAGGACAAAAAAAATATGCCGTTTCTAAAACGGCATATCTAAGGCTCTGGTCTGTCCAAGAAGTGAGGGTAAACGGTAGGCATGTTCTTTGCTATGCACTAAATGTTTTCATTATTATTTTCGGTAAAATATATTTTGCTGAAGGGAGGGTCATCCATTTTCATTTCAGAGAGGTCCAATTTTCTCAATGTAACCCTTATTATATAATACCTTTTCCCTGACATCCATGCCCGAGGCAAAGACAGTTGATAATTGTGTAATGTAATGCAATGTTAACTCCATACTGTATATGCGACAGTGATGTGGAGAGCTAGTGAATTCACAGTGGCGTCATACTTAGAGAGCTGCTCATACAGTGTGGTAGAAGCTCTCTGGGAAGTAACCTAATACGCTGTGAAGGAAAATTCAGGCTTTGATCCTGTCACATGAGCAGTGGATCAGGAATGGTGTTGATAGCTGTGACACATTAGGCCCATGACACTGGCCCAAGGGACCCATGGGAGCTGCTCTGCCCTGTCCTGCCCTGTCTGTGTCTGTGGCTCCTGTTACCCGGCTGGCTACTGTGCTATAGAACTGTGTTGCTCTAAATGATGCATGGCCTTTGTTCATCCTTAACCTAAGAGCACTGGAGACAGGAGTGGATCATGTTTGCACTCATTCCCCTAATGAAACATTTAGGTGCCTGATTAGTGGCACACAGGCAGACCTGCGTACAGGAATGTCTCCTTAGAGGAGTGGACTGACAAACATCTGATTACAAAGACTGAATCCTTGGCAGGTTTATGGAGAGAGGTTGTCAATTGATATGCAAGGTGGGTCATCATGACACATGATTCAGATTAAGATTAGTCAGTATTCATTTTACAACAGTCACATTATCTAATGACTGTATTTGGGGATCCACAGTCAAGATGGATTCAAATACATTATCAACAGGTATAGCTACAGTATATATGTGTCTTACGCATTTGTCCATTTTGTAAAACAGTCATATGGACAGCGATACTTTTAATCCATAAAAGCCCAGGATTTTAGGCATTTACAACCCACTAAGCACAGTGACCCAATCACAGTTATGCAAACAGAGATATGCTAGTATGTAGTGCAGTGGGCTGCTATCTAGCACATGGGAAATTAGCATGAGAGAACAGGCACAAAATGGCTCCAGAGCATGTCTACACTGCTGCTGCTAGACAGGGTCTAATCCAAGATAAAATCATATCCACAATGAGAAACAACAGGATTAGGACAGAGGGAGATTCCTGTAGATCTGATGGAGATTCCTGTATGGTAATTTGGGAATGATTTGACCGATACGGATAGAGGAATGTGTCCATGTTTTAATTATTCCATGTTTCCATGTCTATTCTGGTAACATAAACTGTCTGTTGATGGGGTTTGTGTATCCATCCTAACCACTACCATTTTAGCTCTGAATTAAAGGGTAACATTACTCCATGACAAATCATACACCTAAGGAGGATACTGATCATGGTTCTGTGAAGGGTTGATACATATTCAGGAGCTTATCAAATGAACCTCGTTCTATAAATGACTGTTCATCTGTCACTGCAGGAATAGTGGTGGTCAATAGCTCCAACCCCAAACACGCACGCACACATGCACACACAAAAATCACCACTCATGAATCAGGTCATTTCATAATACTCAGAGAATATTTAGGGCGGTTTGAAGTTTTCACACCAACGCATACCAACAATTCAGCAATACCAACTTAGTATTGTTAGCAGCGTGTAGGTGCTTTGTCCTTGGGAACAGTTTCTGTAGGTGTGGTTCACAACAATTCATTTGCAATGTGAGCAGTTGAGAAGAGACTGGTTAGATCGTGCACAGATTTTCAGCAAACCTGTACAAGGATTATTTCATTTCTGATATCCCAGACCCTTGGGAAATTACATTTACTTGAAAAGGCCTCTGGAGCTGCAGCCAGGGACTTCAAGTCATAAGTTCTCCTTTTGCTTTCAGATTTACAGCTCTGTTGACTTCATGTATATGCATCAGCAACATTTCTTATTTTTAATGAGCACAGAGGCAGTTCCAGAACACTGTGCCCCTGTGCTCTATGAATTGCAAATGCATTCAGCAGTAAATATCACGCATATTCCCAATTCTGACACAAACTGCAAAGTGTTCTTCAGGTCTACCGCAACATAAAGTATGTGTGTGAGTGCCCACTGGACAAAAACGTCATTTCAACTAAGGAAATCTATGTGATGACATGAATCAATGTGGAAAACTGATTGGATTAACAAAAAGTCATCAACATAAGGGCTTTTCATACTTTTTCTACCAAACTTCTAACCTAAATCCAATGACATGGTGAAATGTTTTGTTAATTTCACGTTGAATTCACGCGACAACTCAACCAAATGTAAATGAAAACTAGATGTTTAACTGACGTTTGTGCCCAGTGGGTGTGGTTGATGATGCTAAATAGAAAAGGTCACTATGTTTTTTTATCTTTGGCAGGTGGTTTTGACCAGTCTTATGCTAAAGCCTCCTAGCCAGGTCACACAGTAAACACGCACTGGTTTGAATGTAAGTGCCTTACATGAGGTGAGAAGCTTCACTGCTAACTCAATTTGAGAGTGCATCTCTCGGCCCAGTTGGCAGGTATGCCAGAGGGGTTGACTCGCTGGGCCCATGGCCTCTTGTTCACTGTTGCTGATGTGTGCTTGGCCAGCGTCTCTAATAGAATTCATTACAACCTGCAGTAGACAACACTGAGGACCAGTGATGAATGCATTTTCAGTCTCTTACCAAGGAGAACAAGGTATTCCTGACAATGTATCAACTTCTCTTTCTCACACAGCCCCAACTTTTTGTGGTTGCTTTATTATTGAGGAGTAGGGGGGAGAAGAAGAGGGATGGCAATTACATGCTAATGCACAAACTAAATGTGTGAGGATGTTTTTGTTAGTTGTCAGCGATTTGCAATGTCCACCCACTGCTTGCATAGGGTAGAAAATATTGTTATAAATATTATTTGTCTCCACACAAGCCTCTATAAAACATAACTACGATTGTCCTTGCATTCCTATGATTAAAGAAGAAGAACAAAGTAAGGTTATGTGAACATGATGACCATATCCACAGAGTAATGTATCACACAGATATAATGGAAAGGATCCCTGGGCTGTTGTCAGCTTTACCCAGGTTGCCTGAATTATAGATTGTATATCTTAGTTTATCTAAGTAATCCTTTATCCATCAAACCCAGTAAGGAAATCATATTTGCAAAAGGATACAGATACAGTAACATGAGATGGGTCAATGTTTGTCATTACAATGTGTTGATGTCCCATATTTATGTAGCTCATCATGTTACAGTATGTGCCCCGTGGAACGACCTTGGCTTGGAGACAGTGACAGCTGTGCATGCTTATTTATGTACTTTGTCTATTGGTTCATATGCCGACTTAACGTATTCATGATGTTTTATGCTGTGAGGCTTTACCTTGGAATTGAATACAGTACACATATTTACATTCACAGTGTGAAACATATCATCTGGGGTATCTAGATTCAGCACACCTGAACTATTGGACCGTAATATTCTAACAACAAAGTGTCCTACATGTTAGTGGTTCTATATAGTATTATCTGGTGGGCTATACACAGTCTTGCTTGAATGATTATTATGAATAGACATCAACAAATAAATAAGGACAATATTTGCATTTTCAAGGACAATATCTAAATACTATTCAAATGTGATGTCAAGCAAACAACACGTGGCTCGTTAGTTTATCTAAATACAACAAATGGTGATTGGAGTAATGTGGAGTCGAATCTGAAAGTTCTAAAATATGAATCTATTGGATTGGTTAGTTGGCTACTGTGTATCCTGTAGTCTGAGGTTTGTTACGTTTCTACCTTGAAAAGAGTGGAAGAAATGCAAATCTCTACAATTAAGCTTTGTTTCCCTCTGCATTATAAACACATGAATCCCACAACAATAGCTGCTGGGTTTGGATGTTCAGTCTAATCATCTCCATGTAAGCAGACGTTACCCTTTGTGGGATACACACTCCTGTGGGAGAATTGTAATCCCCTTTGTCTTTTGTTGTTTTTCCTATTTGTGTGCCGTGCACACATTCTGAGAGTGTCCCTGAGACACAGAGAGAGAGGGGGCCCACGCCAACACATCAGTGCCGTAACGTTACCTAACTCCCCCAGGCAGAAACACAATAGTAAAGGACTGGATGGGCTCCAGCTTCCACCACCAGGAAGGAGAGCGGGAGGGCAAGCTTGGTTACAGTGGTCATACAAACAGCACTCACTAATTGATTGATTTAGTGAAACATTAATAGACCACCGGCCTGAGGGAAGAGGCAGGTGTTTGGCTTGGACAGTACACTACACACACAACCATGGTAACATAAATCTCATGCTCAAGCAGAATTGTAAACGTGAGGTGTTGACTTTCTGTTGTTGTGTTTGTTTTGCTGATGTGGCTGAAGCTGCAGACAGTCTGTAGTGAAATGTATCTGCATGCCCCTGAAGGTTTCCCCCTAGAGCTCGTCTCTCATTGTCTTTCATTACTCTCCCTGGCACTGTGGGTTAGGGCAGGAAAAGGAAGAGGGAGACAAAATCAGAATAGAGGAAGGGGTTCCTCTTTCTACTGGGAAAATATAAATAGAATACACAGCAATGGCATGGCAGAGGATTTGCTGAGATAATATAATCTTAATGTTGCATGACTTTCCTTTATTTAGGTCAAGCCAACTGTAAGTAAACTAACATCCCCCTGATGAAGACACTTACCATTTGGAAGCTTTTGACTGTTTTCCTCCAGCCATCCAAACAGGTTGGCAAAGTTGCAGTTGCACACCCAAGGGTTGCCCTCCAGTCTCACCACCCGTAAAGAGGGCAACTGGCTCAGCGCCCCCACCTGAAGGCCAGACAGGGCGTTACGCTCCAGCTCCAGTTCACGCAGGGAGGTGAGGCCCAGGAATGCATCCTCGTTGACCCTGCTCAGATAGGGGTTATTGCCCAGGCGGAGTTTGATCAGGCTACGGGACTGCCCAAAGGTCCCCGAGGGGATCTCAGTCAGGTTGTTGCTGCCCAAGTCCAGAAACACCAGCCTGGAAGAGGTGCTGAGGGTGCCCGGCTCGATGTGGGACAAAGAGTTGTTCCGCAGGTCCAGGTAGACCAGGTCACTGTAGAGCACTAGGAAGTCAGAGGGAATGCGGGGGATACAGTTGTCAGATAGAAGGAGCCTGCGGACGTCCAAGGGGATTTCATCAGGAAGACGGGTGAGTCCACGGCCGCTGCAGTCCACAGTGTGGGGGTCCGGGCACAGGCAGCTAGCTGGACAGTTTTCCCCCTGAGCCCGTAAGACAGAGGACAGCAAGACGAGGAAAGGCTGGAGCCAGCAGACACATGGCAACATGGTCAAGGGGGTAAGAGCAGAGAGGGGCAGAGGAGGCTTGGGGTGAGAAAGAATGGGAAGGGGTGTCGGGAAAGAGAAACGGGGGTGAGGGTCAGAGGGCGGGAGATTAGGAAAGGGGAGGGGAAGGGGAGAACGAGAGGGAAAAGGGGGGATCAATCCCTGTGCAGGAGCATCCTGCCGTTCTTGAGATGAAAATCTGAGACAGCTCCGGCATCAGGCAGCGAGAGAGCAGCGTTGAACGCTGTGTTCCGAGAGATCATGTAGCAAGCATCCTGCATAGAATAGAGCACTGCTGGCTTTGAAGAAGCTAGGGGAGGGAGATGGCAAGAAGTGGGAGGGAGAGAGCGAAAGAGAGTGAGCGAGCTAGATAGAGGGAGAATGAAAGAGATCTTAGCAGAAAGAGGAGGGTAGTTTAGCAAAGGTAAATAGAAACTATAGCAAAGCAGGAATAGAGAGAAACTGGGGGCACAGACAGGGGGAGGGGGGCTAAGGAGGGGGCTCTGTCCACCGGGTTAACCCACAGTCGATCTTGGGGGATTGACTGAGGAGGACGCCTGGGTCTCTGACACAAAAGGATACGCGCCGGGGTAAGTCAGTCTCAGGCAGATCAAGTGAAGAGGGAAATTGTTGCATCCCTCCATTTGTCACAATGTTGCAAATGTCGGAGAGACAGACAGCAAGGTTTATTGCGTGGGAATGCCTGTCGATCTGATCTGCCTGCTAATCTAAAAGGATATACAATCCAACAGTAACACGGCTGAAGTGTATGCAAGGTTTTTTTATTCCTTCTCTACCTCCCTGTGCTCTGCAACTTGCCAGCAGAGCAGAGCTCGACAAAACACTCCCCAGCTGGGTCCCGACGCTCTGTTGCTATTGAGAGAGAATCTAAATGTCCGTGGAGAAGTGATATTCATGCAGATGACAATCCTGAATTTAGCACAGTAGCAGTCAATTGAATGTCTGTCTGTCTCAGAATGTGCCAGGGTTTATCTCATGCCCTCCTCATTGCTATGAAGGAGGCGTGCCTTTACCATGTTGACAACACATGATGTCACTTCCTAGTGTGAAAATATTTGGGTTGTTTCACTCATATTTGTGTATTTTTTTTATTCCAATAATTTCTATTACTGATGGTCATGAATTTAGCAAATACATGCTAAATTATACATTAAATGTATGATTAATTAATATATATTGATATAAATATTGATATTACAAAATATTTTGTATCCTTATGTATCGCTTTTTTAATTTGTATTTTGCATATTTTATGGTTTAACCTTTTGATATCATAGACTAGAATAAAGGGCTTT
Source organism: Salvelinus alpinus (assembly GCF_045679555.1). NCBI lineage: Eukaryota > Metazoa > Chordata > Actinopteri > Salmoniformes > Salmonidae > Salvelinus > Salvelinus alpinus. The sequence goes on along the minus strand of NC_092087.1, from coordinate 29,591,311 downwards.
ATATAATGGCTTTGTTGAATACTTGTTTCTGATTGGCTTGAAGGGCATTCTAGAGAATGCATTATTTCCCTTTATACAAAGGGTGGGTCTAATCCTGAATGCTGATTGGTTAAAACTGCATTCCAGCCGATGTCTATTCCACAAGCTACCACCGGCTAAATCTATGAAATTAAAATGCCTATTTACTCTGTTCCATCTGACTGCGCAATCCACTGCCTCATCAGCTCAGCCAGGCAATTTATAAACTTTATCTCCACTATAAAAATCATCTAGACATTATCTCACATTTCTTTTAGAATAACATTTAGTTTTCAACAGCGGAGATTTGCATAAACCTTGCAGTCTGTCTCTCCGACATTTGCAACATTGGATCAATATTCAAATTCGATCTCCAGCTGTCCCATAGTAATGAGCAAGTCAGGAGTTGGGATGAGACAGACAGCCCTTACAAAAAAAATCGACTGTGGTATTTTGGACGCAGTAATTGCAGAAGAACTGCAGTTATACTGCATTCTGACTGCAATCTTTTTTTGTAAGGGAGGCAGGCAGCTTTCCTCAGCCAGTCGAAATCATGAATCATCTTCATTTTATCAAATAACTATCAATAGAAAACAGGTCAACAAAATAAGTGCAGCAATTATATATATCTTTTTTACTCATTCATTATTTTCCGTAGAACGCATAGCCCCTTACATAATCAATGAAACAATACAAAAATGACATCCAGGTTAAAAATTATTTATATTTGAATAATGAATGTCATATTGTTTTATTTGTCCTCCCTCAAACAGAATATTACTTATATCTCCTACAGTCTTATTCCCTGAGTCTCTGAGAATGACGAGACAATGCATTGATAGACAGCCTCACAGTAACATCACCATTTTCAAGAAGATCTTGTCCGAAGGTGACAGACAGCGTTACACAACCCGCCCACGGTACAGTCAGACAGATGCTTCATTATTATCCCTGAAAATGGAAAAAGTCTCAACTGTGACCTTTTCAAAAACTGTACATATAACCTTCGCCCTTGTTTGCACTGCGAGCCAAACGTCAGCACTTTAAGTCAGCTCACGTTATACAATGATCCTTCTGATGCACTGTCACAGTGCACTACAACTGCCTGATGGGAACAAATACCTTTTTTTCATACAGCCACCGAGCCCATGTGTGTCTACAATCTATATCCTTAATAGTAAAACACAAAGGGACCAGTGACTGCGTTTCAAACCACAACAGTGGAACAGGTTTGAATTCAGAATCTCAATTAGATTTCCCCAATGGGATCTGTATCAACAGGCAAATGGAATTAGACCAAGGTTGTAGCACAGGGACAGAGTGGAGGAGCGGGAGTCCTGAGAGACATGGAGGGAGATGGAGTAGTAAAAGGCTCTGTATGATGGGATGTTGGGAGTATATGGAATATATATCAATGGGTAAATAGAAGCCCTGCCTGCCTGAGCCGTTATTACCAGTAGTGACCCTCTATAGTAATTCCCAACCTCGGCATCACAACATAAGAACGTGTGTCTGTATTTACAGAATACATTGTGTTTGGCAATGCAAACAGCTCCAGTTGTCAGGGAATAACAGCAACGCACCTACATTATACCTCGTCATCCGTAAACCAATGTCTCACATGTCTCACAGCTTTAGGGTGTGAGCTGAAGTGAGATGTTTTGCTATAAAGCACACCTGTGATATCGCTCAGTGCAGAGCAGCTTCTTCATCAAAATAACTTCATATTTTCGACCTATTCCAGCACAATGATAGAGCGTTTCATATTGTGCTCTGCAAGGGAAAAGCACATCTCTATTATACCCTAACTGCCAGGCTTCATTACTAGACTTGTGACTTATGTGAAGACTTGCCAGGCAGAGGATCTATGAGCAGCATTACTCAGCCTGTGGTCGGCTAACCATCTCTGTATTTACAGGCAAGCCAGACATTGCATATTAATAGTGCTTTGGTTCTATGTTGGATTTAGCGCCGCTATGATATAAAACCTGTTAGTTATAACACTAACAGGTTTTATATCATAGACACGGAATTAGCTGACTCACTGTTGCTTTTTTGTTTTGTTTTGAACCAGCAATTTAATTATAGACAGACTCAAGACTCAAAGTGATATATTCTTCTAAATTGCGGAATCCAAACACTGTAGGCTGTATGAGAGGAATTTCCAACTGTCATTTATTTTTAATCAACATGTTTAATTACTATATTCATGACTGTGTTTAAGACATCCCTTCCTCCCATCCTGTTGTGGCATGTTTGTGCCAGCTGAGTAATTGCCAAGCAGCTCAGAATGAAATGGACTGAGAACAGAGAGATTTGGTTAAAATGGAGAGGTTTCCAAATTGAAATGCATGTGGAGCACCACTCTTAGCAGGTATGACGGCCTCCAACTCCCTGACGAGAGCTGTTCAGTCGTAAACTGTTATCTTGTGTGAATTCAGGTCTGCTGGCTGTCTCAGTGCATAAGAGCCAGGGTGAGTAAGAGGAAACTTTGAAGGGTTGATTTAGGTTTGAAATGATTAACGATTACCATAAGATGTCAGTATAATTAGCACTAGGCATAAACAACACCATCAAAGTGGTCATTGAGGCCCACCTCTTCTCTCTTTCTCAGTGTGAAAATGGTGGTGGAGTATGGTAACTAGAGAATGATGGGACGGGGCTTGAAGATCTTTATATCGGCTGCCAGATGGAGGGAGATGCTGGAGTGTATTTGGGGCAAGTCTACGCTAAAGAACAAATAGGCCATTCACATTCTGCGGATATAATTTTCACACTATGAGTTTAATACTATTCCAACTCCATTGTATCTCTGTATTATGCTGTGTGTGCCTTGAGCATAGGATGATTCAGGATGATTCAGGAAATACCTTTTGTGTAACATCCTCAATAGCTTCAAATCCCACTCCAACCCTAAAATATGTGAGCGGCTATTTAGTCTGTCAAAAATAAAGGCTGCGTGAAACACCACTTTCCTGACAGCTGTTAGCACAAACCGATCCCTCAGTATTTAGACCAATGTCGAGTCACTGAGGTGTTCAAAGTAGTGTAAATACAACCTGAGAGAAAAATATAAGCCCGGGCTTCAGCGATCACTGACCTTGTCTGCGAGCACCAACATTGATCCAGGTTTACCTCGCTGCTCATCCTGGGGGATTCATTTTGAGAAATAACAATCCGTGTGGATATCAATAACCTTGCCATTAATGTCAGCCACATCTGCGCAACTGAAGACTAAATGTATCATTGCTATTGCTGCTTATGCAGATAAATTAATCCCAAACCAGATATATTAAAACAGAGAGGCTGTCTTGAGATGGGTGAAAACAATGTGTGGTTGTCTGTACTGAATACAAAACATAATGTGAAAATACAATCTTGTCCATACCTGATCAAGGGCATTTTCACATTGACAAATCGTTGTATCTCTAGGAATTTGTAGTTCAGCATCTCCCACAATGACATCTCACTATACTTCTCACTATTCAAGGATTAGACCAGAGGTTGTGCTTGAAGGGATCTTCAATCAGTCACACACCAATCAAAGCCCTCCTCCACTCCACTCCAAGTTAGTGGATAATGACTGCACATCCTTCCTCTCAACCTATAAACTGTAAAGCAGATTGCAGAGTAGTGAGTAGTGAGTAGTGAGTAGTGAGTAGTGAGTAGTGAGTAGTGAGTAGCGAGTAGCGAGTAGCGTGTGGAGAGGGACAGGATAGGAAACCCCAGCTAGGTGGCAGGCAGGCAGCTGAGTGTCACCAGGGTTATATAACCCCAGCACTGAGCACAACCCAGCGTGCTGAGTTAGTAAGTGCGGGGCCGAGGCAGGAGGGCCTTCATTCCCCACGGTTAACCACTGTGAGAGGCTCTCCACCTGCAATTAAAGCAGGGCACATCAATAAATGATGAATGTCAAGTGCAGCTTGTTATTTGGCTTTGCTGGTGCCCCATGCTGGGTCTTTGCTATTGCAGGGGGGGGGGGGGGTGCAGAGGAAATGGAGTAAGGAGGAACAAGGACAGGAGGTAGTGGGTTCAGAGGCACCACACAGCAAATGTCACCTCCCTTTGAACACTTCTGGGAATGTAATGGACAGACATTCAAGATGCAGGAGCAGCTGTCGCGTCTTAAGCTATCCGTTGGCATTTGGGAATCTGGTATGCTTGCCCTGTGCCAGGCCAGGATGGGAGGCAGGAGAGAGGGGTGGTCTGTCAGGCAAGGGCACAGTGGACAGAGAACCCCGGGCACATCTGACTCCCCATCATGGTGTTATGAGCCAGAATCACCCTGACATAACCTGTGTCATCAACAGTGTCTGGACAAGCTACCCCTGGTTGGCTGTCTGTCACTGTGGTAGACCCTACACAACCTAAAGCAGAACACAACAGAGCAATGAGGAACACCACAAACTGCCTGTAACCCCTCATCTCCTTAACTAACATGCAATAAGATATTGAGATTTGAACATACAAAGTCCCATACATCAAACAAAGTGTTTTGGCTTATCTGGACTGCCTGCAAAAAGTAATGATTGTGAGTATTTGACTTGCGTGACTAGTGATCCTTGTGGCTGTGTGGTTCCTTCTTAAGACAGATTAGACAGCCAGCCACAGGAGTGGGAGACGAGAGCCCAGACCCAGTTATTAAGCTGATTGTTTCAGGCTCTTTATGATGAGTGCAGTCAAAGTCTCTTGATCTCGGCCTGCTCTTTCAGATTGCTGATAGAAGAATATCCAGTCCAGTGCATCCCAGAATCTAAATCGTATTAGTCTATGCACACCAGCACCTCCAATCAGATTGTTCAATGACTCAACAATGCTTTCCCATGTTACTTTCTATTCCTGTAGATAGGAAGTAAAAACATGATATGTGCTAAGTGTTACATTTCACTGGTGCCTTGAATCTGTTTTTTAACACATAAATTATACTATATTGTTCTATGTTGATCTGTTATTTTGAGCGCCATAGGTATAGCAGTTCTTATTACATCACAGTCTAGATGATAGATGTGCGTACACATCTATTTACAAGTATAATTCATGAGAATATGGTGAAAAGGCACACCATCTGGTACATCCAGGACTCCAGTCAAGTGGAAGCAGGATCAGATGTTTACTGTAGTGCCAGTTTGACACACGCTGTACATTCCTCACTGATTTCATACGGATTTGTGGGAGAGTACTATATGCACTATCATCCATTTGGTGAGCCGTAAAGATTATACCATATTCTATATGACTGGAACCTCTCTGACTTATGCGCTCTTAGATTGTAAAGTGTGATGACATTTAAGAGCTGCTGCTATGTCACAGGGCAGAATAAAAGAGCAAAGACATTATTTATGCCTGCCTCAGTTATTTGTCAGAATACTGCATTGGATCAGTATCAATTTTGCTTCCCCTTTGTATTTTATAGCTACTGTACAACACATATTGTTCAATATCAATATTGCAGCTAAATGAACAGCCAGTGTGTCTGATTGTGTGAATACTGCAAGTATGCATGTGGGATCTGTTGGCAGTGCCTTTTGGACGGCTCTGCAAGATGTAATCTGTCATTGCTCATCCTGCAGAGGTCACAGCCCCTGTCAGGTGGGCGTGCAAGCCAGTTGCATGCAAGCATGATGAAATGTACATTAAACACATATAATTAAACGGTTATCTGAGAAGGGTGTGGGTAGGTTGGTAAGAGCAATGTTAAGGTCCTGTGTTCAATTCCCACAGGGATCACATACACATGCTGAAAAATGTATACAGTCACTATACTGTCAATCGCCTTGGATAAAAGCTTCTGCTAAGTGACGTAAATTAATATTATTATATTACATTACTCTTTTCAGAATAATTAACTGCTCAATGAACCGGAAGGTGGCCTTCTGTTGATCTCTAAATCAACTGTAACTTGAAATAAAATATATTTTGGTATAAATCTTGTTATAATATAACTGTGATTTTCTTCATGCTTGGTAAACTTTTTTTGATGTTGTTGCGTACATGTACATGCCCTTCCAGCTCTACATACCCAAGTAAACTGCTGAATAAGACAACTGTCTGATACTGCCATACAGCTCCTAAACCTATGATTTAGCAGGTTTTGAGTGCACATGAATATGCCCATGGTTAAGTCTTGCTAAGTCACAGCATTCTAGCAATCACAGCATTCTAACACTCTCATAACGTGTTCAATATTTAGCATCTTCTGGGAAAATAATGCTTGAGTTCATGCGTATTACAACACAAACTCTGTAACACAAGAAAACTGAGACTGTGTAAGAATAATTGTGGTCCCCAGGACTCCATCAAGAGATCCTGATCCTTTTGTAATCAGTGGCCATGGTGGACGTTAGTCAGGGGAAGCGCACGACACTCATCCATCCCTATAATACATCCCTGTAACCTCAGGACGAGCAGTGAGTAACCAGGGCTTTCTAAGTGTGTCATCTCTCAGCATGTCTAGTACTGGGAGTGGGTGGAGATAGAGACTCTAGTCACCCTACAGGAACCCTGAATACGGCGAGAAGTCATACTGTACCATACGGGGGAGAGGACAGATTATATCTACAACTTTCCTTGCTCTCAACTCTGTCACGCTGTTTGCCACTCGTGGAAGTGTGCACAGCACGCCTGTCAACGGCCAACACACAACTACCTTTCTTTGCCAACTTCTAGGGCAAATGAGATAGTTGGTTTGGTCCCAGGGTAGTATTACCCCTACACAACAGAAAGTGCCTTTCACTCCCACTCAGCTGTTCTATTGGTGGATGTGTTTATGTGGTGATGATGTTTTAAATTTGGCCTCAGGCGTCAACGTTTCTCTAATTTTCTCCTCACTGTATTTTGTTACCATCTGCACATGGTGTCAGCACGAACTGAACGTTTTCTGCAATGTCACAGTAACCCTGTCGGTAAGGTAATGTGTAATGTCAATCATGGGGTGTTTTTAGTTCTCTCTCCCTGAAATAATTGGTTCTTTGAAATATGCAGTGAAAATAATTTGTTATTTTCAACAATGAAGGTTGTTCAGATCACATTGACCCCTTCTCCTGGACTATGAAAAGATTTGGCAATGGTCCCCAGAACCTCAAAACGTTCTACAGCTGCACCATCGAGAGCATCTAGACTGGTTACATCACCGCCTGGTATGGCAACAGCTCGGCATCTGACCGTAAAGCACTATGGAGGGTAGTGCATACAGCCCAGTACATCACTGGGGCCAAGCTTCCTGCCATCCAGGACCTCTATACCAGGCGGTGTCAGAGGAAGGCCCCAAAAATTGTTAAAGACTCCAGTCACCCAAGTCATAGACTGTTCTCTCTGCTACTGCACAACAAGCGGTACCAGAGCGCCAAGTCTAGGACCAAAATTTCCCCCCCCCCCCCATTTGTTTTTACACTGCTGCTACTCACTGTTTATTATCTGCATAGTCACTTTACCCCTACCTACATGTACAAATTACCTCGACTAACCTGTACCCCCACACATTGACTCTGTACCGGTACCTCCTTTATATAGCCTCATTATTGTTATTTTATTGTGCTACTTTTAATTATTTATTTGTTAAATATTTTCTTAACTCTTTCTTGAACTGCATTGTTGATTAAGTTAAGGGCTTGTAAGTAAGCATTTCACTGTAAGGTCTACCTACACCTGTTGTATTCGGCACATAAATAAAGTTTGATTTGATGTGATGGCTTACTTTGCATGACAGTGTTTCTAGGGATGCTTGTTGTGCTGGGTGGGTGTGTGGCAGGCAATCACCTTTATGCATCTTTTTATGATGGTAGTATACTTCAATCAGAGTCCCTGTAGCGCCTTTAACCTGCATGAGTTGGCCACAATGCCAAGTCATCCTTCATTCCTTCGAACAATGGGAAATAGACAGAATTAGAGAGAAAACCCAAGGACAGCTCTACTCCCATTGTCCTCTGGATCAGTGTACCTCACCCCTGGCATGAAAAGGAACAGGAAGTCTACATCTGATTAAATCTAAGAGGTATCGAAGGGTTTTATGGAGAACATTCAGTACAACTGTCGGTATCTCATTTCAACTCAAAACATCAAGAGGTTGCAATAACTTCTGGTAATTAGTCACATTAAAGCAAGGGTACTGTGGATCAGTGACATAACGTTTAATGACCCTGTGTCCAACTAGAAGGACAGACTGACTGACTCACCCCCCCCCCCCCAACAGCTGTCCTGGAGGCCCAAGCTTTCGCTGTATCAATACCCGAATTCGACTGCCCCCAGAAGTCTCACCTGGGGAGTGCTGTGTCCAGATTGGGCCACTCTAAAGACAGGACTTCTCATAGCTCTATGGCCGCTGTCTTCCTGTTTTGACAACCCCAACACAAATCACTGCTATTAAACCAGTTAAAAGTCAGATCCTCCATGTCAAAGCTGCTACCTTTGAGGTCAAGAGTTTTAGTCATCGGCCAACCAATCCATCCGTCAAGCCCTATCTCTATATGTGCACGTATTTCAACAAGCTTGACTATTACTTGAGCTGCATTCATGTATATTTCATTAAATGAGCCCTGAGTTAAGTGTCATACTATCTCTACATTTTCCTGTTCATCCAAGTGCACAAAATGGAAAAGGAAAGAACATTTCAAAGGAAAAACTATAAAGGGATGCAAACATGACATTGGCAACCATTTTATAAGGCACACGGCTTCACATGCACACACATGCCACACACACACACACACACACACACACACACACACACACACACACACACACACACACACACACACACACACACACACACACACACACACACACACACACACACACACACACACACACACACACACACACACACACACACACACACAACATTACTGATGTGTGCCACTACCTGACAAAAGGGTCAAGAGGTCCAGCTGAGAGATGGCTTAAAATGATGACATCGTTAGCGTTATGCCACCAGTGATGCAGGCAGAGGGCACGCAGGGTAGCACTGCAGGGTGGAGGGACAGAAATAACAGCACTCTGTAAACATCATCATCCCCTCCAGCAACACAGTCACAGAGCGCCCTGCCACTCTGTCTCACTGTGACCATCCCCATCAGAACACATAGCTCTTCAGCATTACAATGGACATGTGACCTGTAAGAATACAAGAGTTGTTATTTTTCAACACAAATACGTGCTTCTGTTTCAGATCTCTGTGAACAAAGCATTAGAGAGGGATCAGTAGACTCAGAAAAAAAAGTGCTATCTAGAACCTAAAAGGGTTCTTCGAGTGTTCCCATAGGAGAACCCTTTGAAGAACCCTTTTTGGTTCCAGGTAGAACCCTATTGGGTTCCATGTAGAATCCTTACCCAGACGGTTCTAAATGGAACCCAAAATACTTCAACCTGGAACCAAAAAGGGTTCTTCTTTGGGACAGCCGAAGACCCCTTTTGGAACCCTTTTTTGTAAGAGTGTATATCTCACTCAGATAGAATATATCAATCCCCTTATCAAAGGCACATTAATGTTCTCGACCATGGCAAGTTGAAGCAGGAAGATAGTTGCTACGGAGATAAGTCCTCTGAGTGCGAGGTGTGACCTACACGTCACTGATTTATTCCTCCCTCTATCCTCATTCCCCTCAATCCCTCTTTCACCAGCGTCACAGGTCATGTGACTTCGTCACTGCCTGCTGTCAAAGAGAACAAAGACAGTGACATTGCTTTTTTTCAAAGTCATCCCTTCACATACGACGAGTGGGAGAAAATATTTGTGAGTGACACCAAAGACGTCTACCTCCTGTTCGCAGCAAGTCAGCAAGTGTAAGAACGTTCTGTTAGCACATGCCATGGCCAGCATCCTTCCACACACACACATACACACAAACACAGAAAGACACTTGTGAAGAAACGTTATGACATTTGAGCTGTGTGTGGCATGTCACAACTTCCCCAAGCGGGTCTGAAAGCCACATCTGAGCAGGTGATGGATAGATTCAGTCCAGGGTGACATTCAGAGAGTCTGACCCTGTGAGTGGATTAAAAAACACACACACACACAAATACTATAATAACTTGCACACAACCGTACAAATTTGTCTTGCCTTTTACTCCGACCCACAATCACATCTTTAAGGTAGAATATCAGTGTGTCCAGGAAGTCTGACCCAGAAATGCATAATATTTCCCTCACAGTGTAACAGTAACTCAGTGACGTTAAAAATAGGTTAATGAGGTGAGGCAGGAGTTACTCAATCAGTTTTCACAACTAGCAGATAGCTGATGTTGTCACGTTCTGACCTTAGTTCCTTTTTTATGTCTTTATTTTAGTTTGGTCAGGGCGTGAGTTGGGGTGTGCATTCTATTTTTTGTAGTCTAGGTTTTGTATTTCTGTGTTTGGCCTGGTATGGTTCTCAATCAGAGGCAGCTGTCGATCGTTGTCTCTGATTGAGAATCATACTTAGGTAGCCTGTTTTCCCACTATGGGTTGTGGGTAGTTGTTTTCTGTGTCTTTCCATACAGAACTGTTTCAGTCTCGTTCATTCTCTTTTGTTGTTTTGTCATTCAGTGTGCAGTTGGATTTCATTAAAATGGACACTTACCACGCTGCACATTGGTCCGATCTTCCATACTCGTCATCAGACGAGGACGAGTACCGTTACAGAACTACCCACCAAAAAAGGACCAAGCAGCATGGTAACCAGGAGCAGAGGGTTCTGGACTCCTGGACTTGGGAGGAGATACTAGATGGTAAGGGACCCTGGGCACAGGCTGGGGAATATCGCCGCCCCAAGGAAGAACTGGAGGCAACGATAGCTGAGCGGCGGTGATATGAAGAGGTAGCACAGCAGCGCGAGAGGCACGAGAGGCAGCCCCCCCAAAAAATTGGGGGGAGGCACACGGAAGTGTGGCGGAGTCAGGTTGGAGACCTGAGCCCACTCCTCGTGTTTACCGAAAGCAGCGTTGTACTGGTCAGGCACCGTGTTATGCGGTAGAGCGCACGGTGTCGCCAGTACGCGCTCATAGCCCAGAGCGCTATAGGCCAGCCCCCCGCAAGTGCCATGCGAGAGTGGGCATCCAGCCAGGGTGTGTTGTGCCGGCTCAGCGTGTCTGGTCTCCGGTACGCCATTTCGGCCCAGGGTATCCTGCGCCGGCTCTGCGTGCTGTGTCTCCAGGGCACTGGGAGGGTGCAGTGCGTCCTATGCCTGCCCCCCCCCCTGTGCTGGGCGAATGTGGGCATTGAGCCTAAGGGAGAGGTGCGAGTAGTATGCACCAGATCTCCAGTGTTCCCCCACAGCCCGGTTCAACCTGTGCCTGCACTCTGGAGGGTCCGGGCTAAAGTGGTCATCCAGCCTGGAGGAGTGGTGCCAAGGCTGCACACCAGAGCTCCAGTGCTCCTCCACAGCCCGGTCCATCCGGTGCCTCCTCCACACACCAGGCCTCCTGTAGGTCTACCCAGCCTGGTGGGTCCTGTGGCAGCCCCACGCACCAGGCTGTCTCTCCGTCTCCTCCCTCCAGGTTCTCTCGTCAGTCCGGAGCTGCCAGAGCCACCCGTCTGTCCTGAGTTGCCAAAGCCGCCCGTCTGTCCTGAGCTGCCAGAGCCGCCCGTCTGTCCTGAGCTGCCAGAGCCGCCCATCTGTCCTGAGCTGCCAGAGCCGCCCGTCGGTCAGGAGCTGCAAGAGCCGCCCGTCGGTCAGGAGCTGCAAGAGCCGCCCGTCGGTCAGGAGCTGCCAGAACCGCCCTTCACTCCGGAGCTGCCAGAGTCGCCCTTCACTCCGGAGCTGCCAGAGTCGCCCTTCACTCCGGAGCTGCCAGAGTCGCCCTTCACTCCAGAGCTGCCAGAGTCGCCCTTCACTCCAGAGCTGCCAGAGTCTCCCGTTTATTCAGGGCCCGCTGCAAGGGTCCCCAGTCCGGGGTCGGTGGCGAGGGTCGCCGCTCCAAAGGCGCCACCTAAGTGGGCCAAGACTATGGTGGAGTGGGGTCCACGTCCCGCACCAGGGCCGCCACCGCGGTGAAATGCCCACCCAGACCCTCCCCTATAGGTTCAGGTTTTGCGGCCGGAGTCCGCACCTTTGGGGGGGGGGGGGGGTACTGTCACGTTCTGACCTTAGTTCCTTTTTTATGTCTTTATTTTAGTTTGGTCAGGGCGTGAGTTGGGGTGGGCATTCTATGTCTTTTGTTCAATGTTTTGTATTTCTTTGTTGTTTGGCCGGGTGTGGTTCTCAATCAGAGGCAGCTGTCTATCGTTGTCTCTGATTGAGAACCATACTTAGGTAGCTCTTGCCCACATGGGTTTTGTGGGTAGTTATTTTCTGTTTTGTCTGTTTTGATAGAACTGTTTCGTTTGTTCCGCTTTGTTAATTTTTGTTCTAGTGTTCAGCTGTATTAAAAATCATGAACACGGACCACGCTGCACCTTGGTCCTCTTCTTCAAACAGCCGTTACACCAAGTGGCGTCGGGAGCAACTGCTTGCACTCACATTACCACTCCACTATGTCTCCCTGTCATGGCTTTGCGCCATCAGTACAGATACCAACATGAGCAGCAGCTACATTTGGCTACATTCGGACCATTAGTGGAATTCCCGCTAGAGAGTAACGGTTAATGTGATTGGATGTTAAATATTTGACTAGGCTACCTTTATTTGGCATTGTGTTGTTATTTCGCTGAACACTAGATGGTTTAATGAATATTTTTGGCAGTGAAACGGGAATACTCAGGCAAGAAAAAAACTCACCAAATGTTTAGCCCTGTTGGAAAATATAAATGGACCGTTTGAAAATGTGAAGAAATGTAAATGTATATATATTTTTTTTTTTATGTGAATCACATTTTTGGGGGGCATACCCCCGATGGCATTGTACGTACCCCAGTTTGGGAATACTTGCTGTAGGGTGACTAGAGTCACTATCTCCACCCACTCCCAGTACTAGACACGCTGAGAGATGACACATTTAGAAAGCCCTGGTTACTTACTGCTCGTCCTGAAGTTACAGGGATGTATTGCAGATGTATGCGCTGTAGTGTTTTTACAGACATTACTGTAGTAAATACTATAGTGTTTTTGTTTTATTATCTTTGACATAGAAGTGGAGGTTTTCTCCTTGAGGAAACCTACTAGAGAAAATACTCAAAAAGCACATTTTCCATTACCTGTAGGTAGGTAGGTAGGTAGGTAGGTAGGTAGGTAGGGCTGAGGTCTGTACGGATAGTTCAGAGCTTCTGCTCTTTTCTATAACCTGAAGGGAATACAATATATACAATATGGTCTAAACATGGCATGTAGGTTTCTCACTTATGGGTGGCACGAATTGGGATATGGGGAGAGGAATCGGCTGGGTATATGCAAATGAAATACTGTAGTATATACTATAGTAAGTACTGTCGTGTTTTTGCAGACTGTAATATTTACTGTAGTGTTTTTGCTGTCTGTAGTATATTGTAGAATTTACTATAGGATTCTACAGTATACTACAAAATGTTATAGTAAGTACAACACATGAACGAAGGGATACTACAGTGTGTGGTATAGTATTCTACAGAACACTACAGAATTCTACAGTAATTAGTGTAGTAAACTGTAGTGTTTTTCATGTTGGCTTATGGCACCTGCTCCATCAGTCTGCTGTTCCATCTCACTGCAGCCTCACTGAGCAGGCCTGATGGAGATGTGTAGGATAGATGAGGACTACATGATAAATGCTAACTGCAGAATTCTAGTTACTTGGATTTGCCTTTAGGAGCCAAGGAGCCAATGCATGAAGCACTTTGCAATTATTCATGCACCTCCTTATCATTCCTCATACAACCATCCTTCCAGACAAATGTCACCAAGAGATGCAATAGCTTCTCACTAACAGAATCAAGATTACTGTAGGTGTGTGCATGCGCATGTGTGTGTGTGTGTTTGGGCATGTGTGTATCTATGTGGGTGTATTTCTGAGTGAAGGGGCGTATGATTATGAGTTAGATTGAAGCTGTGAGATAGAGGCAGCGAGATAGCAAGGGCAGAGAGAAGAACTTCCCTGGAAACTTCTCCCTTTGCCCAGATCAGTCAAAGCAATTCAATCCATCACCCCCCCTCATCTCTTCTCCACCGCCTGTCTCGGTCTCCATTCTGTCCTTAGGGTGTGATGGATGGAGCAAGCTAGGCATGCTGTTTGTTCCTGCTTGTTACAGGCAAAGAGGGAGGAAGACTCTTCCCCCCTTCCCCCGCCCCCGCACCTATGGCCCTTGGTCTGTCCTATCCTCTCTTTTAATGAGCTTGCTGACAATTATCCTTGCTGGAAAGGTCCTCTGGGCCAACAGCCTCTCCTCATCAACCTACTTTCTTCTCATTTGTTCTGTTTAATAGGAGAAGCATGGTTACTTTTTCGTACAACAATTATTAAGGTACCATGTTTTTAGGTATTATTCTTTTGTTCTGTTTTCCCCGCATGGTTTCACAAAGTTAAGCTAACAGTATGATTTGTTTTTTGAGCTTGATACTACTCAAGATGGGCTAGTCCATGGGAGAATCTCAATTGCATACTTTCGCATCCTCTCTCCTCAAAACCCATTGGATGAGAAAGCCAGAGGTCCCACCCCTTTGACCTTCTCCTTCAATGGGTTTTGAGAAGGAGGCGAGGAGAAATGAGAGAGGACACGAGGAGTAAGCAATTGAAATTCTCACCATGGACCAATTTATGGGCAGTGGATATCTCACACGGCTAAGTTTTGATGTTCAATAATTCAACATTGCTGATCAAATACATGATTATCAGCTGGGCAGCTTAAAGATTGAGATAATAAATCATATTTTCACATCCGATCTCCACCTTATATAACCTAGAAAAACTTCACCAAAATCCTTCACCTGTGGTCAAGGATGCCCAGATGGGTGGCTTGATGTCACTGTTATATTTATAATGATTTCTAATCAATCACCTCGCTGTACTCAATAATAATAACAAATCATAATAATATACGCCCAGGCCATGTTATATCGGAGGAGAGGAAATGTGACCTGTGATATGACCTGTGACCTTTGTCAAATCATAGACGGGTCCAATAATCTACTGGGACTTCAGGATACAGCTCACTGCCTCTTAAAATATTCTACCAGTGTCAGCACATGTCCGGGGGGAATAGGAGTTGAGGGGAGATATTACTTGGGTGGCTTTGACATTTATCTGCCATGTTTGATTGATGTCCCCCATGCCTTTCCACGTTTCCTTCAAGCCCAATGTTAGCTTCATTTTGTTTGCTGACAAATCTCATCAGATCAAACTTGACAATAGCAGGTAAACTGTGAAATGTTCTTGATAAGCAATTAAATCAGAAACGGTTGTCTCTGCAATTTTGCTAAATGGAGTCAAGTTGCAAGATGTCTGCATTTTAATAGACATACCTTTGCTTGGAGAGAGAAAGAGAGAGAGAGACTACAGCAGCACCTTCTGCACAGATTCAGTCAGACCTGGGCCCTGACAGTAAATCTCAGTAAGACAAAAATAATGGTGTTCCAGTTGTCAGGACCACGAATACAAATTCCATCTAGACACTGTTGCCCTAGAGCACACAAAAAACTATACATACCTTGGCCTAAACATCAGCGCCACAGGTAACTTCCACAAGCTGTGAACGGGCTGAGAGACAAGGCAAGAAGGGCCTTCTATGCCAATAAAAGGAACATAAAATTCGACATACCAATTAGGATCTGGCTACAAATAGTTGAATAAGTTATAGAACCCATTGCCCTTTGTGGTTATGAGGTCTGGGGTCCGCTCACCAACCAAGAATTCACAAAATGGGACAAACACCAAATTGAGAGCAGAATTAGGCCGATACCCTCTAATTATCAAAAGAGCCGTTCAATTCTACAACCACCTGAAAGGAAGCGATTCCCAAACGTTCCATAACAAAGCCATCGCCTACAGAGAGATGAACCCGGAGAAGAGTCCCCTAAGCAAGCTGGTCCTGGGGCTCTTTTCACAAACACAAACAGACCCCACAGAGCCCCAGGACAGCAACATAATTAGACCCAACCAAATCATGAGAAAACAAAAAGATAATTCAAATCAAATCAAATTTTATTGGTCACATACACATGGTTAGCAGATGTTAATGCGAGTGTAGGGAAATGCTTGTGCTTCTAGTTCCGACCATGCAGTAATATCTAACAAGTAATCTAACAATTTCACAACAACTACCTTATACACACAAGTGTAAAGGAATGAATAGAATATGTACATATAAATATATGGATGAGCGATGGCCGAACGGCATAGGCAAGATGCAGTAGATGGTATAGAGTACAGTATATACATATGAGATGAGTAATGAGGGTATGTAAACATTATATAAAGTGGCATTGTTTAAAGTGACTAGTGATACATTTATTAAATCCAATTTTTAATTATTAAGTGGCTAGAGATTTGAGTCAGTATGTTGGCAGCAGCGACTCAATGTTAGTGATGGCTGTTTAACAGTCTGATGGCCTTGAGATAGA
This sequence comes from Salvelinus alpinus, assembly GCF_045679555.1. Classification (NCBI taxonomy): domain Eukaryota; kingdom Metazoa; phylum Chordata; class Actinopteri; order Salmoniformes; family Salmonidae; genus Salvelinus; species Salvelinus alpinus. The sequence continues at coordinate 29,574,851 of NC_092087.1, read as the reverse complement.
AGCTGTTTTTCAGTCTCTCGGTCCCAGCTTTGATGCACCTGTACTGATCTCGCCTTCTGGATGATAGCAAGGTGAACAGGCAGTAGCTCAGGTGGTTGTTGTCCTTGATGATCTTTTTGGCCTTCCTGTGACATTGGGTGGTGTAGGTGTCCTGGAGGGCAGGTAGTTTGCCCCCGGTGATGCGTTGTGCAGACCTCACTACCCTCTGGAGAGCTTTACGGTTGTGGGCGGAGCAGTTGCCGTACCAGGCGGTGATAAAGCCCGACAGGATGCTCTCGATTGTGCATCTGTAAAAGTTTGTGAGTGTTTATGGTGACAAGCCAAATTTCTTCAGCCTCCTGAGGTTGAAGAGGTCCTGTTGAGCCTTCTTCACCACACTGTCTGTGTGGGTGGACCATTTCAGTTTGTCCGTGATGTGTATGCCGAGGAACTTAAAACTTTCCACCTTCTCCACTACTGTCCCGTCGATGTGGATAGGGGGTTGCTCCCTCTGCTGTTTCCTGAAGTCCACGATCATCTCCTTTGTTTTGTTGACGTTGAGTGCAAGGTTATTTTCCTGACACCACACTCCGAGGGCCCTCACCTCCTCCCTGTAGGCCGTCTCGTCGTTGTTGGTAATCAAGCCTACCACTGTAGTGTCGTCTGCAAACTTGATGATTGAGTTGGAGGCGTGCCGGCCACGCAGTCATGGGTGAACAGGGAGTACAGGAGAGGGCTGAGAGCGCACCCTTGTGGGGCCCCAGTGTTGAGGATCAGCGGGGTGGGGATGTTGTTTCCTACCCTCACCACCTGGGGCGTCCCCTCAGAAAGTCAAGGACACAGTTGCACAGGGCGGGGTCAAGACCCAGGGTCTTGAGCGTAATGATGAGTTTGGACGGTACTATGGTATTAAATGCTGAGCTGTAGTCGATGAACAGCATTATTACATAGGTATTCCTCTTGTCCAGATGGGTTAGAGCAGTGTGCAGTGTGATTGCGTCGTCTGTGGACTTATTGGGGCGGTAAGCAAATTGGAGTGGGTCTAAGGTGTCAGGTAGGGTGGAGGTGATATGATCCTTGACTAGTCTCTCAAAGCACTTCATGATGACGGAAGTGAGTGCTGCGGGGCGATAGTCGTTTAGCTCAGTTACCTTAGCTTTCTTGACACATTGGAAAGAACTAACAAAACAGAGCAAACTAGAATGCTATTTGGCCCTAAACCGAGAGTACACAGTGGCAGAAAACCTGTGACTGACCCAAAATTAATTAAAATCTTTGACTATGTACAGACTCAGTGAACATAGTCTTGCTATTGGCTTTCAAGAGAAGACAGGCACACAATTGAGGTGGAAACTGAACTGCACTTCCTAACTTCTTGGCAAATGTATGACCATATTAGAGACACATATTTCCCTCAGGTTACACAGACTCACAAAGAATTCAAAAAACAAATCCAATTTTGAATAACTCCCACAAGCATTTCGCTACACTCGCATTAACATCTGCTAACCATGTATATGTGACAAATTAAATTTGATTGGGTGAAATATCACAGTGTGCAATCACAGCAGAAAGATATGTGACCCGTTGCCACAAGAAAAGGGCAACCTGTGAAGCACAAACACCATTGTAAATACAACCTATATTTATGTTGATGTCCATTTTGTACTTAAACTATTTGCACATCATTGCAACACTGTATATAGACAATATGACTTTTGGAACTATTCTTTTGGAACTTTGTGAGTGTAATGTTTACTGTTAATTTTTGATTGTTTATTTCACTTTTGTTTATTTTCTATTTCACTTGCTTTGGCAATGCTAAATAATTTTTCCAGGTAGAGTAGGTAGAGTTAGGATATACTGCCACCGTGTGCTCTACCACTGTACGGTTTCAGGCCTGTAATGTACAATGAACCTCTAGAATCTAATCAAATGAAAAATGTACATTAGCTACAAATTGGGGTATAATAATCTGAAGTTAAATTGAGGTATAATAATAAGAGGTTATAATAATCAGATCTGAGTACTCACATCTTTGGTTTGAGGGACCTTTTTAAGGTTTTGCAAATAACCCTAACACCTAATCACAACGGAAATGTCATTGTGCAAAATGGTACTCAGCATTCTCTGGATCTGTGTGCAACATAAGTTCAACATTCACATTCTGCTACCATTTATGTCAAGCCATCTACGCATACAATTTGATGCATACGTTCGATAAATTCTTTGTATGCACCACATAGAACGTGCTGCAACTGCCTCTGCAACGCAATGCTGCAAGGCAAACAGCGTTCCATTGGAAATTAATGTACTTATGGTGTACCAAAATGCAATGTTGCTGTTGGTGTGATCGAGGCGTAACCCTAGCTTCATGCCCACACCCTGGCTCAACCCTAATCCTAGCTATAACCCTAACCCTTGTCTTGGCTCAACCAAATCAAATCAAATGTATTTATATAGCCCTTCTTACATCAGCTGATATCTCAAAGTCCTGTACAGAAACCCAGCCTAGAACCCCAAACAGCAAGCAATGCAGGTGTAGAAGCATGGTGGCTAGGAAAAACTCCCTAGAAAGGCCAAAACCTAGGAAGAAACCTAGAGAGGAACCAGGCTATGAGGGGTGGCCAGTCCTCTTCTGGCTGTGCCGGGTGGAGGTAGTAGTCCTGAGGCATGGTCCTAGGGCTCAGGTCCCCTGAGAGAGAGAGAAAGAAAGAAAGAAAGAAAGAGAGAATTAGAGAGAGCATACTTAAATTCACACAGGACACCGGATAAGACAGGAGCAATACTCCAGATATAACAGACTAACCCTAGCCCCCCCGACACATAAACTACTGCAGCATAAGTACTGGAGGCTGAGACAGGAGGGTTCAAATCCGTAATTTAACTCTTAAGGAATCCCATGTTCAGGTTCAAGACCGCAGTGGGCAAACTACGATTGAAGGTTTAAGTTTTTGATGACATTTGTTACTTTGTCTAATTTCCAAGGCATTGAAGGCATACCACCAGCACATGAGTTTGCATCCTGTCTCCAGAAAATCCATTGTGGGTTTACTTAAACAAGTATGTAATTAATTTTTTTGTATTATTATTTTTTGAAAAAACTTCAGGAGAGGAAATTGAATAATATGTTTTTTCAGCCAGTTAGTATTATGTTGGTTGAAATGGAATTTGAGTATTTGCGGCTTATCTATGACTCATTAGTTACCAGACAAGCAATGCTGAACCTCTGCCACTAGATGGAGTGCAAACCTCTCTTTTCAAAGGAGCAGGAATCTTACACACTAAGCAAGTCTTACAGTGATTGGATACGACATTCTATTCCTCAGTCAAATCCCTTGGTCACCACTAGCATGGGTCTGACCTTGCATTTCACACTCAACTAAATCACAAAATCCACTTTTCCTTATTATTCGCATTCAACCAACTAGAGCGTGCAGAAAATGGCATCGGTCTGTAAATATGCTAAGCTGAGTCTGAGATTGGCCAGGCTGTGTCAGGTTGTCAGTGTGTGTTACTGTACCAGTGAGGTCTCAGAGTTCAGTGTTTATATAAGTCCTGTTGCACACCCAGCAGGTCAGACTCCCTCAGTCCTGTCACCTCCAGAGTGCCTCACTCTCAATTATGCATATAGGCTCCTCATGCATCCTCCTCAACACACCCACACCCTGCTGCTCTCTAACCAGAGCAAGGCCTCTTCCCCTTCCCCTCACACTGAACAAATGTTGCCTACACCAAGTCTGATGTTAACAGTGCTACAGGAAGATAGTCCCTTTGCTCCAAGCAGTCCATGACCCAACAACACGGCATGAGTTTTACTGTAGGAGATGGTTGAACTGAAGGGGGAAAGTATGGTACACATGAAACAGCTTTCTCTGAGAGGCCAGATGTTTCTGTGTAACTTGAAAATGCTCTATGTGTATTTGGATGTTTGAATTTAAGGTTGAAAGTGCTGAGCTCCCGGCTCAAACAAAACTCTGTTACAGCAGAGGCACTGAATCAGGGCTGCGGCGGTCTTGAAATTTTGTCAGCCTGTAATTCTCATTCAAATAACTGCCGGTCTCATGGTAATTTACGTTAATTAACATAAACACATGTAACATCTCCCGGGCTCCCACGCATAGCCTACAAGCCACTGATGCGGACCTTTAGAACATCTACAGTACATTTTAAAATGTCTAATAAATAAACAATACATCCATCACAATAAATCCATTAGGCAATTTATTTTAGGCAGGTCTGAAGAAACATTATGATATGAAGAAATGTAGCCTATTTCAGAAGAACATATAGCATATTCTGAGTTGTCCTGATGTCAGGCCCTGATCTGGCCCTGTACTGTCACGGGGTAATATTGCCGTGTTACCCCTTTTTTTATCTTTATTTTTTTCAAGCAAATGTTTTTTTTAGGGAGCATGCTAGCACACTCGCTCGGTTAGCCGACTTTGGCTAGCCGACAGCCGAACTGAAGCGTGCTAGGCCCTGATCTGGCTATGCCATACGGCTGTGGGCTATAGCTAATTTAGAAAAATGAGATTTGCTTATAATTCACAAGGCATTGTTTTATATAATTGTATGGTAAGAAGAATACAATTGAACAATAAAATATAAATTATATTTTTCACAAATGATTTAGAGGGAGTGCGCACATTTTGCTATTCTGTGTTGAGTGGTTAACAAAGTAATAATTTGCTTAATTTTGAGTTATTTATGCAACTTTAGTTGTGATACAAACCTTAGGGTATATGTTTTGATTTCTAATACATTCTAAGGCTGCATGATGCGACTCTAATGATGATTTAAAAAAAAGTAGAATAAAAGGCATGCGCACTAATCTGTTTTTTTTTTGCTCAGGCAGTACACACTTCATCAGTCTCTCATTCACAATTTGACAAGCACTTGATAATATTCTAACCCATCGGACTATTCTCAATTTAATCCTGTCTTTACTTATGTATGTGTGGAATAAATATATGTTTTTAATCTGTAGCCTGCACTCGAATATCGAAGGGAGGAAGCACTTCCTGTGATTAGGCTATGTTTTAATATCCACTGGATTTGGATTAGCCCAATGTGCTTAATTTTAAGAATTGAGAAATACATATAGTGGCCAGTCAAAACTCTGTTTTCTCACGTGATTGCGCAATGACTATAAGAACACAGTTAACAAGGGGACTGTAAGTTATTTATATATACTTAGCGATACCTGGAGAAAATCGGACCTCTCTGAAATGAAAATGGATGGCCCTCCCTTCAGTAAAGGTGAAAATTCCTGCAGTCACCATGCCAATTGCACGCTCCCTCAAAACTTGAGACATCTGTGGCAGTGTTGTGCGACAAAACTGCACATTTTAGAGTGGCCTTTAATTGTCCCCAGACCAAGGTGCACCTGTGTAATGATCATGCTGTTTAATCAGCTTCTTGATATGCCGCACCTGTCAGGTGGATGGATTATCTTGGCAAAGAAAAAATGCCCACTACAGTGATGTAAACAAATTTGTGCACATATTGAGAGAAATAATATTTTTGTGAGTATGGAACATTTCTGCGATCTTTTACTTCAACTCATGAAACATGGGACCAGCACTTATATTTTTCTTCAGTGTGAAACATGAAGTGGATAGCAGAGAAGATGCCTACTGTTTACCTTCACTTCTAGGACAGACCAGAGCCTTGCAGTTTTAGAAACTGTTCTTTGTTTTGTAAGCATTACATGGCAAAGTAGCCAGAATGTTATTGATTCGCTGACCAAGGGTAGGGGTGAAAATATATCCATTATAGTAAAAGCACTGCATGAATCTATCTTCTTTTTTGCGGTCAGGGACGGTTTAATGCAGGGGCCTACCGGGACTGAAGCCCCTGGGCCCAGGCCTATGGGGGGCCCAAGAGGCAGCAAAAAATACAAAATGGAGGACTCTGGAGCCCGCTCTCAATGAGTGTAAACAGCCTTCTGCTGCCGCTCTGCTAGTTATCAGATGGGGTGAGGAGAGGAGGTATGGGGCCCACGTGGGTAACTGGGGGGGCCCTGCTTTGATTGGGTAAAAAAATAGTTATTTTTCTTATTCTTCAAAAAAGAAATCCACCCATAGGAGCCCACTCTCAATGTTCAAAATATACCAGAGAGCATAAATTAGCCACAGAGGATCAATAGTTTCTGAAAAATAACAGTGGATTAAGTTTTATCACAAGCACAGTCTTTCAAGGGTGTTGCCAGAACACTTTCAATGCGCCTTGGCATATATTCTACAAGTGGACCTTAACACCATGCACCCCACAAAATGCACCCCACACCATAACATATACTTTGTATCCATTGTTTACTCAAGTGTTTCCTGTATTTTGGCAGTTACCGGTATGCCTACAGTCGGGAAGGCCTACAGTCGGGAAGGCCTACAGTCGGGAAGGCCTACAGTCGGGAAGGCCTACAGTCGGGAAGGCCTACAGTCGGGAAGGCCTACAGTCAGAAAGGCTGCAGTTTGGGCAGCATGTGTGACAAATATAGGCTACAGCTTGTTGTGTTGTGGCCATAGACATAATGTAACCTCTCAACCTGGCAATTTGACTGTTAAACTCATTAGGTACACTATAGCAGCTACTCATTTCAGTCATTTGTTTGGTATTAAAAAATTCCCCGGGCCCTATGATTTCTTAAGTTTGTGGTCCAAGAAAAACTTGGCCCAAAAAATTGCCCTTTGTAAGTTCTTTTAATGCAATTATACATCATTTTATTGACTGGAGACGAGCAGAAAACTAATGAGAGCATGTAGCAGCACCAGAGATGTTTTGATTTCTATACAGGCTATTGTTATAAAATAGTATTGTCTATGTTGGGAGCAGTGCTGAAGTTGACTATGAATTGTAAAAAATTGAGCGCAACAGAACCAGTTAGAAGTGAAGTATCTGATCATCAATGACTTTGAGAAAAAGCCATTTGTTGTTTAACACAGCAGCCGCATATCATCAGGTAGGCATATATGCACTTGTAACTTTTTTTCATTTGGGAAACTATCATTTTCTAATTTCATATCAAATCAAAGTCAATTTGTCACATGCGCCGAATACAACAGGTGTAGACCTTACAGTGAAATGCTTACTTACAGGCTCTAACCAACAGTGCAAAAAAGGTATTAGGTGAACAGTAGGTAAGTGAAGAAATAAAAACAACAGTAAAAAGACAGTGAAAAATAACAGTAGCGAGGCTATATACAGGCACCGGTTGGTCAGGCTGATTGAGGTAGTATGTACATGTAGATATGGTTAAAGTGACTATGCATATATGATAAACAGAGAGTAGCAGTAGCGTAAAATAGGGGTTGGCGGGTGGTGGGTGGCGGGACACAATGCAGATAGCCCGGTTAGCCAATGTGCGGGGGCACTGGTTGGTCGGGCCAATTGAGGTAGTATGTACATTAATGTATAGTTAAAGTGACTATGCATATATGATAAACAGAGAGTACCAGCAGCGTAAAAGATTCATCCGAGAAAATAACTTTACCCCAGTCCTCAGCAGTCCAATCCCTGTACCTTTTGCAGAATATCAGTCTGTCCCTGATCTTTTTCCTGGAGAGAAGTGGCTTCTTTTGTCACGAACGTCGTTGTAAGGATTGTCGGACCAAAGTGCAGCGTAGTATGGGTTCAACATATTTATTAGAGAACCGGCACAAAAAAACAATAAAGCACAAACGAAATGTGAAGCTAATGGCGTGCTCACAGGCAACTGGCCAAAAACAACATCCCACAAAAACCCCAGTGGGAAAAGGCTGCCTAAATATGATCCCCAATCAGAGACAACGATAGACAGCAACCTCTGATTGAGAACTATACCAGGCCAACCTAGAAATAAAAAAACTAGAGTACCCACCCTAGTCACACCCCGACCTAACCAACATAGAGAATAATAGGCTCTCTATGGTTAGGGCATGACATCTTTGCTGCCCTTCTTGACACCAGGCCATCCTCCAAAAGTCTTCGCCTCACTGTGCGTGCAGATGCACTCACACCTGCCTGCTGCCATTCCTGAACAAGCTCTGTACTGGTGGTGCCCCGATCCCGCAGCTGAATCAACTTTAGGAGACGTCCTGGTGCTTGCTGTACTTTCTTGGGCGCCCTGAAGCCTTCTTCACAACAATTGAACCGCTCTCCTTGAAGTTCTTGATGATCTGATAAATGGTTGATTTAGGTGCAATCTTACTGGCAGCAATATCCTTGCCTGTGAAGCCCCTTTGTACAAAGCAATGATGACGGCACGTGTTTCCTTGCAGTTAACCATGACTGACAGAGGAAGAACAATGATTCCAAGCACCACCCTCCTTTTGAAGCTTCCAGTCTGTTATTCGAACTCAATCAGCATGACAGAGTGATCTCCAGCCTTGTCCTCGTCAACACTCACACCTGTGTTAACGAGAGAATCACTGACATGTCAGCTGATCCATTTGTGGCAGGGCTGAACTGCAGTGGAAATGTTTTTGGGGGATTCAGTGCATTTGCATGGCAAAGAGGGAATTGCAATTCATCTGATCACTCTTCATAACATTCTGGAGTATATGCAAATTGCCATCATACAAACTGAGGCAGCAGACTTTGTGAAAATTAATATTTGTGTCATTCTCAAAACTTTTGGCCATGACTGTACATTTACAAACAGTGGATATGGCAGTCGGAGATTGCCCCTTATAACTTTAAGTTTAGAAATACCAAAAATGTAATATTAGGCAACATCATGGCACAACACCATACTGGCAGCAAATGTATTTATTTTATTAATTCAATTAAATTTTATTTGTGTAATGCAACAATCAAAAAATTATTTACTCACCACCCATTCAATCAATTAGATATTTTCAACTTTTACATTTATTTGACATTTTATGGATATTATGCTAAAATAGTTTCTAATGCAAAATGTCTGCCTGTATAGGGAACAGCTGGGAGCAGTTCTATAAAAGCAGAGTCCAGCATATCTCTAATAAAATCTGTTTATTTGTCCTACGCACACTATATGGCAAGGGTGTGTGTTTAGTGTGTGAGTGTACGTGTGGTGCAAGAGTGTCAGTGTATATGTCTGTGTAAATGAGGATGGAGTCTTATGAGTGTGTATAGAGGCATTCCAGGTAGAGTCAGTGCACGTGGGTGTAGGTGGTCAGCCATTGATTAGCTGTTCACCAGTGTCATTGCTTGGAGGTAGAAGCTATATCTGAGCATGTTGTTAATACCTGATGCTCAGGTTCAGCTTGCCAGAGGGTGGTGGGCAGGACAGTCGGTGATGTGTACACCAAGGAACTTGAAGTTCTTGACCATATCCACTGCAGCCATGTTGATGTGGATGGGGTATCCCTCCTCTACTTCCTGTAGAAAACAATCAACTCTTTGGTTGAGATCTGTAGTCTTGAAGCAAGCTCGCCACCCTGCACACCTCAAGAGAGACTTGGTGGAAGACTAGAGACCAAGAATAGCAGAATAAGTGCTGGATTCCCAGCTGATAAGGTTGAGGTAAATTATATTGGCATCGCAACCTTTTTACATACAGATGGTTGAAAATGTTGTGTCCGGATCCCTGCTCATTGTGCCACTATGATGTCTAGATGCAGCCGTCGGGATCAAGATTAGGCAGAGAGAAGGTCACACTCTTTCTGGGGGACACTGGTGTCTCTCTGGGCTGGTTTGCACTGCGTTGTGCACACAGTGCCTGCTATTTCCATCACTTGGCACTACGCAGCACCACCGTCAGGAGATGACGTAAACTCTGTAGAGCACAGACAGGCTTGATAAGGTTATACACAGACACAGACATACACAAGGACAGGAAGATAGACAGACACTCACAGACAAGACACACAGATGAATAGACACACACACACACACACACGCACACACACAGACAAACATACACTATCTATCAGAAAATGAACCACTGCATGCACACACACCTGCGCCTTGCTGTGCAGTTCTATGCTGGCTTCTGAAGCTGCCCTCAGTAGCTGGTAAGATAATGGTAAAATAAAGTGTTTTTACAAAAGCTTATGCCTGTAGAACTGGGAAGCTGTGTGCACCCTCTACTGAGTCCTGTGTTGCTCCACAACCTGGAATAGAACACAAAAGGTTTTTACATTTCAGTAATTGAACAGATGCACTTATCCAGAGTGACTTACAGTAGTGAGTGCATATATTTTCATAATGGTCACCAATGGGAATTGAACCCACAATCCTGGCATTGCAAGCAGCATGCAATACCAACTGAACCACACGTGATCGACGTCAAATCCTATGGTCAGGAGTTGACAAGACAGCACAAAAACATCTGGGACCAGACTATACATCCACATGGTCAGCTGCAGAGAGCATGCAGGAAAATGTATATTGCTCCACTACAATGAGATGGATCATGTCTAATGGGTTTGAATTGGGATGCCAGATGCTATTGAAACGTGTGTCCAGATGTTATCTTTGCCTGTAGACTGAGGATCCGGGACAAACGCCAGAGGGACAGTTCTGTCTGCTCTGCCTTCTGGGTGAAACACACTCTGTAATATAACGGACAGGAACTAACCCCAACAGTCAGAGGTTCCACTAATATAATATGGAATTGTTTTACGATGGTCATACCATTGATCATTTAACTATTTTATTTGGAATTTTAGAACCCTTTAGGTATAAGAAAAATATGTATTTTGGGTATAAAATATCGAATTTGGCCTTTACTACTATAGCCCATAGAAACGCATTGAATAACACAGTAATAAATGGAAAAAAATAGTAAAAAAATAAAGTGTCTGTCCAATATCTACAAGATATAAGCTCAGGAAATATTTGTGTTTTTTTGGACACATATTTAACCCCTTATTTTTGTTGGCACAAAACTACCTCCATACTTCCATTCATTTGTATGGCTTACCTTCAGACAATTCCCTTGACCGTTGTGTGGGTCATAGAGCAAATGGAGAACACCATCGTGTTCATATTTCTATAGAGTGGTCATATTAGTTTGTTTGGACGCTACAGACATTTTCTTGAGAAGACACAAACACCGCTGTAGCTCAGCCACCTTCCACCGCAGATGTGGAAGGCCGACATAGGAGGATGCAGTGGATTGAGAGGCAGCCTATGCAAAAAAACTGATAACTCTTGCTTAAACTGATGGGGAATTTTTTATTACGTTACTTAGATTGTCGCACAGAATTTAATATTAACAAAGTTGAGAAATAAATATAGTAGGCCTATCCTTTAGAAAGCTGATGGGATCCTCCTCTTTTTAACATGGGCTTATAGGAACACATTACATTCCATGCATCAACCAGCTATGAGGAGCTGGCTCTCGCTGAGCAACAGGTGATCCTATTGCGCATAAACTGTGAATGGCAGGGCTCTCACGAAGTGCTTGATTTGATTTTCAATTGCATTTGCATTGATGTCAGAGTGGTTAGTGGGACAATAGAACTGAGTGCTAGACCATTAGCCACTAGCCGTTAGCAAGTTTGGTAGGCTGCTAACGACCATCAGCGGTGTCAGAGTGCAGTTTTGGAGAAGCCTAGCTACCGCGATTCAACGGTCAAGTGAAATTTGACTGCGGTCATGACTCGTGACTGCCAGTGTGGCAGTAATATGGTCACTGTATCAGCCATAGCACAAAACCTCTCTGTCCTCCATACCTGCTGGGACAGATTACCAGTTGTTCACCGCTGTCGTTCCCTATGAGACTGAGCCCCCAAAGCCAGGTCATACAGAACTCTCCAATCCCTACTGCAGATGTCCAGAATCCTTGGACACATAAAATATTTTTTTCTAAATAAAAGGCTTTTTGGCAGCCTGTATTACATTAGCCACTGTGTCATAACTCTGGCTCCTGGTTGAAGCTTTCAGTTTGTTGTTGATTAGGAGCAGTTGTGTAGAAATCAGACCCAGCTCTCCCTATCCCAGTGGAACCTTTATGGACTATTTAATTCTAATGCCACATTCTAACATGACCTCAGGTGGGCCTGGGTTCATAAATCCTCTGCCTTCTACACAGCCGACGTTTGAACTCTAACCTATAGACTCAGAATGACCTCGGAAGAGCTTTGTATCTGCATATCTCTCAGACATGGTTGTGGAAAACCCTGCATTACGTGATCCACCAAGGGAGTAGTGACATTTGCAGCAAGGCAGCTACATCAGTAACAAACAAACTGATGATGAATGATCAGTAAGCCACACGCTGACACACAGAGAGAGAGGTTGGGCTGGGTTGGAGGGATATTTGGCCTGCAGTATAAGTCCATTGATTCCATTGATCGCTATACTTCTATCATGAGATACTGCTGCTTCAACTCAAACACACAACATAAACTCAAGAAAACACAATTTTTGCTATTGTGTAAACATTGTTCTTACACAGACAGTAGTGACTGAAATGCTAATATACCTTATATTTTGAACAAATGTAGCAATCAATCACATAACATTTGCCTCTAATTTCCTCTCTATAACCCCCCCCCCCCCCCCCCACACACACACATACTGTCCCCATTTTTTTGTTGTTTTTGTTTTTTATTGCGATTCTGTCCATACATCTGAGATGACAGGCATTTCCCAACCTGCTCTCACGGTCGGCCCTGCTGGGCCCAAAGTCATCACAGTTAACAACGTGTAAAGATAGACTCGCGGGTGGTCGAGATTAGAAGGAGAACGGGTTTGGTCTGCCAGCAGGGTCTCGCCACTGAACTCCTGAACCCCCTCTCCTGCTCACGGGGTAAACCTTTTAGCACACACGCCAGTCTTAGTGAGTTCACACCGAGGTCTCTAGCCTTTCACACATCAACTGCTAATGAGGCCTCAAAAACTGAGAGGAAGGTGAAGAGATTCTGACCTCCATTCAGGAACGTCAGCTTGGGGGGGAACTGTACAGAACTTTCTTCTAATGAATATAGACATGGAACCAGAAAAAATGTGTGGTGCTGCGAGTGAGTGAGAGATGTGATTTGTGAGTTGGCCCAAAAACTGTGGGACAAAAAAAATAAAAAAGACACTTACATGTTCATATTTTCATATGGAAAAGACATAGTTACATAAAATATGCTGTATTTTACTTCACAGATGCCCTTCCCTCTAACAGAAAATAAAAATAGAATTCTTTCACAACTGCATTTCCCATAATTGTACCAAAAACACCACAATATTTTTATTTATATGCACATATTTTTAGCGGGTTTGAGCCCAAACTGGCTGGTGTAATGCTTATAAACTGTCAGGTCAATGTGGTTCAAAATAGCCCCTCGTCATACAGCGTAACAATTACATAAGTACTATGAAGAGATGCCCACTGTAGCTGAAATTATTTCACATGGTCATACAGAGGACAACAGTGAAAATATAATCATTTCCATAATACAGTGGTATAACAGATCTCATTTTTTTATTGAGGAGAGTCAAGTTGGGCTTTCCATTTTTAGAAAATAAACCAATTACAATATTACAAATAATGAAATTGTTACATCATTCACAGGGTTACAGTCAATGTACATTTATACAGAAATACAGGACCTCCCACATCAGTCACAGTGGTCAGGGCCGGCACTGTTCTACGAGGGCTACAACAGGCCAGGGGAGACAGGGCCATCTTCAGCCTGTCTTCACCAACAGCCAGAGAGGTAAGAACATAGGGGAGGAAGGGGGATGTGGGGGGATAAGACAACGTAAGGAACACATGGAAATTTGTCACAACTAGACTGCTATTAGCCACCATGTCAGTAGAGGGGGCTCTGACGCTTTACGTAAGAGAGTTATCCACAGGAGCCATTTTCTATACACACAGAACTGACTGCCACAAAGGCAGGCAGGCAGACTGCTGCTCGGGGCATATTTGGATGGTCCACAAACACAGACCAATGAGTACGAGCCGGCACAGCTTGTGTTTATGCACACTGTCATGTAATTGTAACATTGAGACATAATGGTTTTCGTCCGTCCTTCAAAAATCGGAACACAGTAGGGGAAATGTTCTTTGCGTCCGCAATGCATTGAATCAACATCTCAGATACATTGGTTTTGATTTATAAATAAAAGATTGTTATGCATTAGTTAACATGCGCATTGACAGTGAAACATCAACTGTATCTGCAGATACAAGCCATTGAAACAAAGACAAGCGTTTTAGATGTACAAAACCGCAGAGGACAGAGTTCTGTGATACTGGAGCAAGGTATCTTGTTTATTCCAAACAAAGAACCCTACTGCAAAAAAACACAGTTATATTCTGTTCTCAATGTTTAATCATAATGCATCTATGCTCCTTTATTTCTGATCTGTCGCATGAGCCTGGACATTGAAAACGGAGAATATGAAGGAGATTGCCCTGCACTGTTAAATAATTGTAGTGATGGTAGTTTGTGAAGCACATAGTACATAAAAAATAACTACAGAATATATTTTGGGTTTTTTTCTTCAGAAATTGAGCATTTTTGATGTACTCATGAAAAATGGAAACTCATGAAAGTGTAAAGTTGCTGTCTAGAAAATGCCTGTTATTTCAGTGGCCTTGGGAAGAAAAACACACAATCATTCAACAAAAAACTATGTGTGTGTGTTTAGACCTTTTTAGCTTCTCCTCGTCTTCAACTAGCTGCAAAATCTCAACAATGTAAAAATATCCTTGATTCCATCTATGTATAAAGTAACCCATATGCAGTACTTATGGTGGTGCTTTAAAACCTTTAATTTCACACCAGAGATAACTATTGAGTGAGACATCACATGAGATATTGTGGCATAATGACCATCATGGATTCACACAGGGAAGTCTAATCCTCACAGTGTGAGCAGAACCTATTCTGAAAACCCCCCCATCATAATCCCATCAGATCGATTAATCACATACTACAGGTCCATTACAATGGGCCCAGAAAGGACCACTGTGCCAAGGGGTTTTATCAGAAGGCATGGGCTTTGAAACAGTACCACATAGCTCTACTGGAGGCTATCAATGTTTTACAAATAAAAGAAAGGGGGATGACAGCTTTTTTTCCGGCGAATAGCAAATGATAGCTCTGGATGAACTATGGGTGAAAGAACAAGGTTTCTTTATGCCATTAGGTTCAGATACAGAATAAATAAATAGTTCACACAGTGCTTTCAGCAGTCTCCATAGCGCCACAATGAGCAACCAATAAAAGTGTTGACTCAACACCTTCTGAATCTAGATTCTCTCAACAAAGTAACACACCAAACCTACTCCTCCAAGAATAATTCAAGACAATAAAAACACTTTCTTAATACCTATATTTACGTTCCTATAACTCTAAATACGAGTCCACCACTACTGTGTGTTTTAGTTCATCATTATAAAAAAAATCATACTGTATTTTGATTGAACGTCACATGGGGAAACATAGTTTGTTTAAGCACCCCCGCTTAATCACCTTAATATGACACTATCACCAAACAGCTCAGAGAGCATGAATGGAGACATTTGCAAGTGACACAAGACTCCGTCTGTCTGTTTTCAGCATAAATATTAGTGCTGTACTGCTGAGCCTGATTTCCTGAACAGAAATTGCCCTGACAGTGGGATATCTGTCTATATCTTGGGAAGACTGACTCAGCCTGCTGGCTCTTTACTGAATATCACTGAGGTGCCCTCAAATATGTGCCCTCAAAGTGTTTTGAGATGGAAAGGAAGATTATTTAGCAAATTTATTTTTTAAAGGAAACAGCACGGTGGCATCAGTGATAGTTGGGTCACAGAATAATTTACCCTTTCACTCTGGGCAATGACTAACAGTGAGAGTGATGTACTTCCTGCTGTTTCATCTGTCATGGAGTCTGCACTGGAATATGCAGGGTGACACAGTACTGTAGACAGAAAACTAAAGGGAGGATGATGTTACAGAAGCTGGATGAAAACCCCAATGCTCCTGCCCAAGGTTTGTAAAGACTCTGGATGGCCATATGGGTTAATGGGTGGAATAAGATGGGGACTAAGTGACAGATGAGAGCTAAGGTGGGATTTCACTCCTTTTGTGCTGAGGGGTCAAATGCTAAGGCCTATATAGGACACCTCTCCTGTTCTGTTCAGACAGCAAAGTGCCTCAAAACAGACAGCGGACACCTGATGATGCTTAAGGAAGGACGACCTTTTGTGGAAGAACCTCAGCTTACATAGCCACCTGCTGTGAGACCAACACGGGGCCCTCAGGTTGTGTGTTGCCTATATAAATTCTGTCTGTTTGTTAAACAAACCTGGTCTGTCAACATGACAACATGCAGAGTCACTTTAGTCAAGGATCTGAGAAAGCAGAGCACAGAGGACAGTGGGAGGAGAAGAGCAGGGAATCTGAGGCGTGTGTTTAGCTCTGAGGAGAAATAGACGGAATCACTGTCTGGTCAGCGGGTCTGTGATCAGGCTGTGGACCCCCACTAGGAATGAAAATGTCTGAGCAATGGGCCCCAGATAGAGATCCATGTCTGGCTCCTCAGTCTATATCGAGTACTGGGCCTGTCTCAGTGGATCTATCCATTAGTACTGATCTCATTTGCCTGAGTTTGTAAACTGTGTGATTTACCATCTCTAGGGAATCCATGGGTTTTGACTAACACAGGACCTCCCCAGGCTCCCTAACCCCTCAAACAACACATCGGCCTCAATGACATTGACAATGATAGATAGCTTTCCGTTCATCAGACAGCTATTCACAGAAGCCATATAGTAAATGCAATATGTATCTATAAAATGAAAATAGAAGTCTCAAGGACTCCACTTATCAGAAATGTTTGTGCACCAACAATGATTTCCTAAAATTCCACAAGGGCATGGAGGCCCATTGTATCGTATGATCTGTGTTCACACACCCTGCCAATAGACTACTTGGAAAAGCTGTCACAAGTGCTCCCCATCATCCATGATGTACAATAATTATAATAATATGTGTAAAATAATCCACTATCCCATGCTAATGTTACTTACTGCCCTGTTGTGAAAAGATTTGTCCGTGACCATACCAATGTGAGATAACCATATGTGGTGTTAAAACCCTAACACTTCAATATAAAGTTACTTTAAATTAAAAACGAAACTGGAAAAAAAAGCTAAATATAATGTAAGCATTATACACTATATTTTGTAAAGTGTATCAAATCCAAGCGCTTACGGAACAGTGTTCTGTAAAGTGTAACATATCAAAGCTCTGTGAAATCAATCATTAACTCAGCATGCTATCAAACACTAGCCCTTCAGCTTTGGGAGCTGTTGCTTTGTAACACAGAGCACATTTAGCCACACACACACGCATACACGCGCACGCACGCACTCACGCAGACACACACACACACACACAGTGAAGTTTAAAACACGGGGGGAAACTCTACACTCTTAGAAAAAAGGGTTCCAAAATGGTCCTTCGGCTGTCCCCATAGGAGAAGCCTTTTTGGTTCCAGGTGGAACTCTTTTGGTTCCATGTAGAAACCTCTGTGGAAAGGGTTTTACATGGAACCAAACAGGGTTCTTCAAAGGGTTCTCCTATGGGGACAACTGAAGAACCATTTTAGGTTCTAGATAGTACCTGTTTTTCTAAGAGTGCAGATAATGTGACGACCAAAACATATGTGCCCTCCTATGTAAACATTATAGGGAAAACACCCATAATATGTTATTTTTTTCCATTCATCCATGGAGGAAGTACTGTATGTTTGCTGTTTATTACACTGATTCTTCAAAATCCACAACTAACATCTTGAAAAAATTAAAATGAAATGAATAATAACAACAAAGAAAAACCTCCCTCTAGTCACCCAAAGAAACAATTTAAATCCATCACTTCCAGGTCTTAGTAACTATGTCTGGCTCATAGTGATGACATCACAGTCCCATTGTCAAGTGCATCTGATATGTACAGGACCATGACATCATCTGAGGTACACAGGGAGGATGTTCCATTTGGCAGGTTGTGATGTTTTCATTGAAAAAATATAAACTTTCCCACGGTGAGAGGAAGCATGGTGAGAGAAAATCTTCAACATTTTCACACAGAAAAATGAAATTACTTGTTATGAGAAAAGGTATTTTGTTTTTATTTTTTAAGTGTTGCTTTAAATTGGTAGATAACTGAATTTCTTGAATTTGTTCATGGTAGTAGTTTCTGCCAAAAGATGTCCATTCCATGGTGCTCACACTATTTTGTCTCCCAAGTCAACCATAGGAGTGTAGATCAAGTTCCTCAGTCTATTCTGCTATTTGCTTTTGGGGAGGCAGCAAAGATTTATGTTTCTTTCCTGTTTCCCAAGTAAAAAAAAACAACATATAATATTTAAGTTTCTTTTTGAAAGTGATGGTCTTGAAATCTCCCATTTTTCATTGTCTTCTTGTCTGTTGCCCTTTTAAAGGGTAGTCTTTCTAGTCAGTTCACCTAGTTTACATCTATACTTATAGACTCCTTGAGTTTCCTCAACTTTTTTTTCTTTACAAAATTCTTAAATCAAACAAACCAAAAAATGTAAGAAAAAAGTTCACCATAAAAAAAAAACGAGGTGGAAGATGGAAGTAGAAATGTGTCGCCAGTCAGTAACCTCTCATGATCCTGGTTCCAAGAAGGAACCTTGTTGGCCACATTGATTGATGTCTGGTCATGTAGACCTGCTGGCCACAAACCTCCAGAGCTGATCCTGAAAGGTTATGGGGACTTTGGATGAGGGGATAGAGGAGGACAGGAGAGGGATTGAAAAAGGGGACCGTGGATGGATGGTTGTTTGGTAGGAAGACAAGGTTCACAGTCAAGCAAAAACACCTCCACTCCATCCGTGAACCCAGAGCCTTGCATCCCAATCCCCTCTTCTCTGCTCCTCTCTCTTCTGCTGTCCTCTCTTCTGCTCTCCTCTCTTCTGCTCTCCTCTCTTCTGCTCTCCTCTCTTCTGCTCTCCTCTCTTCTGCTCTCCTCTCTTCTGCTCCATTCTGGATGGTCAAACTTCCACAGACTGGATCTGGTTAATGGAGGCACGCATCATCTGCACACTGTTCAGGATCTTCTTCTGGTGGCCTGCTAACGTCACGCCCACGCTCAGGATGTCACTGTGGCAGGAGACACAACCACAGGAGTCAGTAGGAAGCCATCACAGACGACACAACAGGTTTTATTGCACAAGTCACATGGCATAAGCCAAGGTAAAATGAACAAGTTAGATCAAGGCTAAATTCTGGGCCCCAGTCTGCCAAATTCCTAATTCAGTCCAAGGCATGACTGCTTACAGTAATTACTCTGTTTGTTGAACAACTTCTTCCATTCAGGAAACAATGGAATGTTTTTGTTTCCTAACCCTAACCCCATGGACTGATGAGCCTTATTTTTGAAAGTATTGTAACCAGTGTTGTGGCTGGAAAATAATTTGAAAACAGAATTGTGCTGATATCCGACGTGACCTTAGGAGGATATTAAGAGATCAAGAGACAATGAGCAGAGTAATGTGTGTCTTACTAAACAGACCTCTGAATGAGTCTATCTGCTAATAGATGTCTTTGTTAAGTTTACTGAGGCAGGAATGTATTCCTAAACATCACAATGTCTGTTCATTCTCCTATATCTTTTCTTTCTTTAAACTGTTGTATAAGAAACCTGGCAGCCACATGGCCAGAGTCTCTACGCTCTGTTCTAGCTCAGAGCAGTTGTGCTGCACAGTTAGTATCTCCTAATGACATACAGTGAGAGGCATATTTATGATGAGCCAGGGGCTGAGCCTGGCAGTCATCCAGGCTTTAAGGTATGATACTGTCAAGGAATAGCCCACCTCCTCCTCATCCTTATCATCCTTATCAGAAACACAGGTCTGGGATCAGCACTTACTCCATGGTCATCTGGGAAACCACATCAAAGCTGGCGAAGTCAGCATTGGCAAAGTTGTCTTTGTACTGGCCCATCTTGATGGCATCCAGCCACTCGTCCACAGTACTGAAGCTGGAGAAGTCTGGAACACTGCGGTCCAGGAGAGGAAGATGGACACTGGAGGGGGACACAGACACAAAGAGTCAAACACAGCTTTAGAGACAGTGTCATTACTCTCTCACCTGTATGATGGAAATCAGTACAGTACACAATAGTGGAAGGCCTACAATAGACTAGTCAATAAGCTAGCCTTCAGGACAAAAGAAAGTAACAGTGGCCATTTTCCTAATCAATTTTGAAGAAAATTATATTTCCAATTGAGGACAATGGATGGATACTGGCAGGCTTAGTGCCAGTATCCACACAGTGTTTCTATTCCACACACCACCAACAATGTAAATATAGAGTAGGATATATGGAATTCAGTATATTTTAACATTCATAGGAAACTGACACCCAGAGAAAATGTGATTGGAAATGTTTTGTTTTGAAATTGTGTAACTGTTTCAAATCCTGAATTGCCTAAAGCATTCATGGAAATTACTTGACCTATCAAATCAAAGGGGATTTATTTACATAACCACTTGGCGCCAAAAGAAACAGGAGACACAATGTTCGGTAGAAATAAATTGTACCATGAATATCAAAACTGTAACCCAAAATTGAAAACATTGAAGGAATCATGTCCTTTGAAATGTCAAAGTGTTTTCCCATCTTTGAGGTCAGATGCATTAAATTATTTTGGATTATATAGTATCTATGGAAATAGGAAAGTAATACTGGAACACAGTCCTGAATATTGTGATGGCTGGCAAGGAGACAGAGGGACACTCGCCTCAAACACACTAATACACAGACAGACAGACATGTAGTGACAGACTAATAGAAAGATAAACTGACGGAGATCTAAGGAGAGCGTGCTAAGTGTTCCACTCACCCTGAAGACAGCGGGGTCATGGCCTTCAGACTGTTGGGGTTGCGGATCATCTTGTCCAGGTTGTTGACAATTTGGCTGAACTTGGGCCGGTTGTTACGGTCCTTCTGCCAGCAGTCAAGCATGAGCTGGTGCAGGGCCGAGGGGCAGTCCATGGGAGGGGGCAGCCGGTAGTCCTGCTCTATGGCATTGATCACCTGCAGGGGGAGACACAGATCTCTAAGGGTTGCTATGGGGCTCTAAAAGGAGGAGAAGGGGGAGGAGAGAGAGAGACGGAAATCCTATTGGAGAGCATCCTCTCACAATTCTCGCAAGCTACTTCTTCTATGATCAGAGTGCTATTTGGCTAACATGTTGATTAATATTTCAGTGATTTCAAATGAGAACTATGTTCTTGAAATACAGTATGCACTGAAAGATAAAACCATAGCAGTGTTACACAAGTAAAAACACATGCCCACACACAAACATAATCCTGCAAGCATTATTGCATTAACAATAATGATAATTTTGAAAAGGTTTTGGCTTGGCTGCATACTTACTGTACCAGTTAAGCATCACAGTAAAGTATCAGGCTAATAGTAATGGCTCTCCACATCCATGCAGACTGTGCCAGCAGTGATTTAATCTTAGTCAGTATGGCCTTTAGAAACTGTGTACAGTAATGTTCCTGCTATACAAATATATACGTTTTCCCAACTCTATGGTCGTTGTTATACCAAAAAGGTGTAGTCTGACAGAGTGGCCAGTGGTGTTGTTGGTGGTGGGAGAGGGTGTGGGGGGACTGTAAGTAGCTCTGGATAAGAATGTCTGCTAAATGACTCAAATGTAAATGTGAAAAAATGGGGGAGGGATCAGGGAGGAGTGGGGAACGACCGGCCCAGAGGAGGGTTCTGACAAGGACCCACGATCCCCTGCTCATTATCACCACCATTATGGAGCTCCATTCAGGCCCAGATTAATCTCATTCAGAGGCCTCCCTCCCAACCAAGACCCAGATGGAGTAGAAACACTATCTAGAGCCCCTAATAAGATAACCGTCGAGCTCCTCAGTCCCTCTTAGCGCATTAGCGTTCACACTTTCAATTTGAAACTATTTTCATTATCTCTCTCCCCATAATTTGCTCTCTTCTCCACCACCCAGAGGGAGCCTGGAAACAGAGGCTCCAGTCAAGAGCAGGAATAGTCTGCGGAGCGTTGCCTTGCATTCCAAATCATCTTATTATCGCTCTGTGGTAACTGGGGGGCTTTCATATTAAACCCGCGTTCGAAAGCTGCTGTTTAGCCAGGGGAAGAGAACCACCATGACAAAACGGATCTCTATGGGGGTTCACATAGAGGTAATAACATTCAGGAATAATCAGACTTTGTTCGAAATTATTTTTAAGCATTTGATGCCATGCTTAGAGTGGTTCTGTTTGACAAATGATATACAGATATATAAAGGTCTATAAATACATACGTCTTGATTGGTCATGTCCCAGTAAGGTCTCTCTCCATAGGACATGACTTCCCACATGACGATACCGTAGCTCCAGACATCACTGGCGGACGTGAACTTCCTGTACTGGATGGCTTCAGGGGCTGTCCATCGGATAGGGATCTTCCCTCCCTGAGAAACACAACACAATGAGGGAACGACCTTATAGAGGGAAGTGAGACGGAAACCTGATCGTCACAGTGTCCTGGCTCTGCAGAGAGATATTATTCACAGCAACAATACTCTGTAATCCAAACTGGGAGATGGATATAACTAAACTCCTGGGAGTGGATGTGTGTGACATGGAATTCCGTAAAAAGGGAGGAGAGGGACAGGTGAAGGGCCTTTGTTATGATGGGTAATGTAGTGTGTGAGGTGTGTGTGTGTGTGTATGTATATGTGTGAGTGTGTGCGGTGTTTGCGGTGACGTCATGGTACTCACCAGGGCACTGGTGTAGGTGGGATCTGACGTGTCGTCCTCCAGGAATCGGGACAGGCCGAAGTCGGATACCTTGCAGACCAGGTTGCTGTTGACCAGGATGTTGCGTGCGGCCAGGTCGCGGTGGACGTAGTTCATGTCGGCCAGGTACTTCATGCCAGAGGCGATGCCACGCAGCATGCCCACCAACTGGATCACTGTGAACTGACCGTCGTTTTGCTGCAAAACAAAAGGATCACAATATGATACATCCCCAGGTCTGAGACTTCCCTCTGTGGGATATAATTGAATAGATATGGCTATAGACTGGGCAGGGCTGGGCTCGGTCTGGCAGGCTGCAGCTGTTCTCCTCCCTGGATTGGCCAAGGCTTTACCCCATACATGTGGAGTGTCTGGATCTGGGCTGCAGCTGTGCCTCCACCTGCACCCTCACCACCACCACGAGGACCAGAGATCAACTAGGGAATATCCGGGAGGATCATGACGAGAGATGAGAGAGCATGAGCGTGGACTGACAGGGATGGGGTGGGGACACAGATGGACCACAGATGGACTAGGCCCAGCTGTGTATTCCTCTAGGCATCTTCCCAGTTTATGGTTAGCCAGATCCTCTAGCCTGTGTCTCTGAGTCTCCTCCAAACTCTTCGCTGCTCATTAGCAGAGCAAGGAGTTCTCCTCACGTCCACCAGCTCCTCATGCACCACAGCAATTAAGTCTTATGCATTATTCATGAGGCTGAATTCCCTAATAAATACACAGCTCCTCGTAATCCCTGCATCCCTGCACTGTGTTTGCATATACTTTAATTGGGAAGATTCTTCCACCAAAGTAATTTGGATCGGGTTAGCAGACAGAGAGGTATCATTTCTATCATATAGATCTATGGCTAATACATGCTCTGTGCAATTTTTGATTCAATCCCAATTCTAGTCATAATGATGGAGATAATGTTTCTAAAGAAAGCTTTCTTTCTGATCGTTATATGGCCCCCCAACTTTTGCTACTTCCTCTGCCCGTTGTTGTCTCCATCCATCTATTAGCTGTGATTTATCTAGTCCTCTCTCCCTTGCAGATGCTTCATAGAAGTGGGGGCTGCACCAGGTGATCCTTCAGCTGGCAGCTCCCATCTAAGGTGGTCTCCCCTGCTGCTCCATCCTCTTTCACAGAGCGCCATGTTCTAAAGCGCTGACGTGTTCAGAAAATGTTGTCAAAAGCTGTCACAGTGAGGTGCCACAGTGACACTGTTGCTTGGAATACAATGTGCTGTCAAATATGCTTAACACACAGAAACACACAGACACATACACACACACAACCCATCAAATTCAAGAGTGAGTTGGCACACAGTGTCTCAGAGATTTGAAGCAGAATGCTAATAAAGTTCATGTTTTGCTTCTCTAGCAGTAGACAGAGCAGCAGTCTGCTGACAGGCGGCTGGCTGGATCCTTTTTTAAAGGCAGGATTTTGATGTATATTTTGATCCATAGAGGAAGAGTTTACATCTCAGGTTTATAATATCCTCCCATAGCTCAGAGCTGACACTTGTCAGTGTGCTTTCTGCCCTGAGTCGTGAAAGCCTTACTCAGTATGATCTATGTAGAGGTAGACAATCACAATGTGATGAGGAGTGACAACTAGGGCTATGACAGAGGTGGTGGAGGGAGGTGTTTTCCATATAGACACAGTAGAAACATCAGACATTTCCAAACATAAACATAGTGATTCATATCAAACATGAAACCCTTGGCCCTTATTGAATTGATTTGTTTTCCATATTTAATCATTCTCACAATGATTTAAAGTGAAGTAACTCTAATAAGGAAAAATGTCATCCTTTATTTTTGTGAAGTTCAGACATGTCCAATTTCCATTAATCCCTAGCTCTTTCCTACTCAGTTTTTTCTCACTCACTTCAAACTCACAATGAGTCCAATTAGAGGATATGAAAGCTTGTGGACACACAGTCACATGCTCCCGTTCAGCTGAAATGCTACAGACAGGCAGCACAGGACTGGCTGACAACAGACAGCAGCCTTTCACCTACAAGCCAACTTCATTCTCTGAAAGCTGGCATGTTTTCTTCTTACAGCGCTAATCATTTGAAACCCTCCCAAAGGATGAGGTGAGGTTAGATATCTGGAATGTATGTAGAAGGTACTATAAGTTCATAGGTTCTTGTCCTTTTCTGTGACTCAAACCGAAGGAGTGAATGTGGGTTAGTATGATAAATACAAAATGAGAGCATAACTAACTGAACTGCTGGACTCTCTTACTCACTAGTGCCTATAGTGAGCTACAGTACTGTACTTTTTACTGTAGTCAAACATGGAGATCAAGGGGAAATGCTGAATAACAGCCACCGCAAGTTGCAGCAGAGTATAAATCAATAATTGGACTAGACAGACCCTCAGGGAGCATTAAGACCGCAGCCTGATTGGATAGAGAAGGATCTCTCTAAGGACTTGTGGTGGACACTATGCTAAGTAAAGAGGAGACTCATATGATTAATGTTCTGCATGTTATTCACTTTAACCTGGATGGGTTGGCATTAGTGTGTGTATTTAGCAGTCATTTCCCAGAGTGTGTGTGCGTATGTGCCTGTGTGCTTGTGTGTGCCTGCGTGCCTGTGTGTCTACCTGTTTATCTGCACAGCCATTAGTGTTAATATTTGACTCATATACAAACACAGCGTAACTCACTCTGAGGAAGGAGTCCAGTGATCCGTTCTCCATGAACTCAGTGATGATCATGACAGGGGCGCTCTTGGTGACCACACCCTCCAGGTGGATCACGTTGGGGTGGTCAAACTGACCCATGATGGACGCCTCAGACAGGAAGTCCCGCCTCTGCTTCTCTGTGTAGCCCGACTTCAGCGTCTTGATGGCCACAAACATCTCCCTCTTGCCTGGGAGCCTCAGGTTCCCACTGCACACCTCCCCAAACTCTCCTACAAGACACAACATAGAGGCAGAGAGACAGTTAATGAGAGGAGATGTCTGACAGAGGTTACAAACATTAAAATTATGAGGCAAAATATTATTAATTGGAATACAGACAGCATTCAAAATCATTATTTTGTAAAAAATGACTGGCCTTTCTCTTTACCTGCGCCAATGACTTGCTCAATCTTCACACAGGAAGTGTCAATCTCCTTAGCAAACTCCCTCACCGCCTCGTTGGGGTCCTCATATGTAAACGGATCAATATATATCTTCATTCCTGGAGTCACTTGGGAAAAGAAGAGGCCGATGTAATTTTTTATCCTGACACACACACAAACAAACTCTGTCTGCCTTTAACATTCAGAGTTTGAGTAGCCAATGCAGTGTATTACTATGAGTCAGAAAGGTTAGTGTTAGTACAAGGTAAAGGAATGGTAGGTTTGGCTTGGGGCCTCAGGACTGTAATAATCAATGGGCATGGTATTTCTAGGTAGTCTTTAGCAGTGATAAGGCAGGTTAATGTATGTATCAGCTCCAGAGTCATAGCAGACCATTAACACCCAGGAGAGACAGCCAGACACTATATCAGTATCACTCTCTGCTCCAGGAAATACATTGGCTCTCTTAAGCTCTGACGCCAGGTAAATTGGCTTAAGGTGGCCTTTAAGTGTTCAGGGACTTAACTGTCCCAGGTTTTAAATCGGATTATTCTGACATCTGGCCTGAGGCTTCTTTAATGGTTATTGTGTTCATGCACAGACAGTCAGCGAAGCTGAGATACCTGCTTATAGAAGAGTCATGAAACCTGCATAGCAGACTGAACTGAAGAAGTGTTTAGGAACAGATGGAGATTCTCCTTTAAGGCAAAAAAAGAATCACCAGTCAGAACCTCCTATCTCTTCCCAAACTATGGAGCAATTCAAAGACCACCCACCATAACATGGCAGAGACCACCTGATATAGGGGAGGACAGCCAGTATAACTGTGACCATCAGTGTGGGGATGAAAACACACACAGGGGAGTGGAATGATATTAATAGCTGTGAAATGCCCTCAGCCTCTCTGGCAATACTCCTCACTGAATTCCACCCTGGCAAAAATGAGTTCTGTAAATACAGCATTTACTGCAACCTGATACTATTGATTACACATGGGAAAGCTGTCTCCATTGATAAGCCCAACTAGCGGAAGAGCTAAATAGAAAAATATATAAATAAACTGAAATAAGCTCAGAGAGGAAATATATCAGAGCATTTCTGTTTAGCTGAGTGAAGGAGGAGAAAACGATAAGCCATAAGCTTCCAGGGAGAGCCAAACTAGTTTAAATCACCGCGCCTGGCTACATCTTGAAGATTTATTTCTATATCATGGAACTCTGGGCCAACGTGCTTTACATGGAAAACAAAATAATTAATAAAGGCCATTCCTTCACAATCTTCTTTGAATTTTTCAACAATGGCAAATGGTGTGTGTGGTATTAGCGTGTTAATGAACAAGCTAAAATAAGGCTAAATGCTATTTCCACAACAATGGAATCAGTTGACTGTGAAATGAGACCCTACAGCGAACACACACTTGTACACAGGTTATGTTGTGAGTAAATCCTAGCATTAAGACGGTTGAGGAAAACAAGAGAGAAGATTACCAATGGAGAGGTGAGAAGAAGCACAAGGTTGGGAGGTAGCCAAGGACACTAGCGTGTCAGGTGGTAGCCACGGAAACAGGTGTGTGAGGCAGCAGAGGGTTGAACGTTAGGCATGGAGGCTGCTGCGTGAGCCGGTAGCCATGGAGACAGGTGTGTGAGGCAGCAGAGGGTTGAACGTTAGGCATGGAGGCTGCTGCATGAGCTGGTAGCCATGGAGACAGGTGTGTGTGCGTGTGGGTGTGTGAGCATGAGTGAGAGTGTGTGTATGGTGGGGGAGGTGCAAACAGACACTCTTGAGTGAGGGCTGGGTTACTCACTGTGGCCGCTGGTGTAGTGCTGCAGCTTGTCTGTGTACTCTGAGTCTGCCCTCTCAAAGCCACGCCTCCTGGGAGAAAGACAAAGAGCTATAGCGCTGGCCCAGAGAGGGGGTGTGGTCTATGTACCAGGCCTACCCACTCCACAGCTAGCTAATGACCACTAAACACAACCAACCTATAAACTATAAACCCCACCTTAACAAGCCACAGGACCCATTAAAGTACAGTAACGAAGTAGGGTGGAAAACAACCACTAAAGCGGATGTGTCTAATCTGGTTGGCTTGTGTGACTGTTTTTGTGGTGGGGCGCAGGGAGCATTGGTTGGCTGGACTGGAGCAGGAATAACTCACCGGTTGCAGACGATGACGATGACAACCACTGCGATGAGGAAGACCAGACCTGCAGCTGCAGAGCCGATGATGAGAGGCAGCTTCTCCTGAATGCTGGTGTTGTACTCCTCTGTGATTAGACAAACACACACAAACACACCATCACACACTGGAACATATGGGCCAGGCATCTGAGCTAATGCATATGGAGAGAGCAGTGGGTGACAGACAGACAGACGGTTGGGGAGACCAATGGGCATCTTGGCTGGCAGCACAAGACCTCTCTCCAAAGCCCACTGAGCACATTCAGATACTAGCAATATGGTCGCCCGCTCATCTGGAACTGAGAGAGCAGGTTTGGGAGAGACCCAGCTCCCTTCCCTCCAGAGTGCTGCCAAACACAGGGAATCCAGCATGGCAGTAGGCACACAATCTCACAACACCATCTCACGTCCTGACTGCTCTTTCCGAGGTCTGAGGATAGGGAGGGTTGTGCCATGGGTTGTGTCCCCTGGTGGTGGTACTGTACTGTATACAGCCTACTGCGATACTGGGTTCTCCTTTGTCTGGCAGTGTGCTGGCTGCTTGCAGTGGAGGAGAGCAGAGATCAGGCTAATGATGGCCATCGGCACTGCAGGTAATAAGATGTTTCGAGAACACCCAGGTCGCTAACATTATCCAGGCCAGGGGAGCCAGGAGCCAGCATTAGCGGAGCCAGGGGAGAAGTTAGTCTGCCCAGCAGTGTCCTTCTATACAGATTAATCCACTTTAACCTGATCTGTGACTGACGTTAGTCTACCGCTAATAAAGTACAGTATACTACAGAAAATATCTGCATTCATACATAACCTGAATAATCTTATTCATTGGTAAAAAATAAGTTTCACATGACTCATGAGCTCTGCTGAGAAGATAATGAATGAAATCCACATAAATAGAACAATGGGTGTACACATTGTTAGAGAGTTGTCTTGTAGACCGCATCTCAGACCATTTCCCCATCCACATCCTTGTGTCTGTTGTGTCATTGTGTCCATGTTGTAATGGTCCATGTTGGATTGACGGTCCATGCATGGGATGTGATAACTCTGCATCTCTCTATGCTCTATCTGAGCTGAGGGAATGTTGTCTGTACCCTCACCTTCAGTCATGGTTTGGAAGTAGAGCTTGCCACTGTAGCGCCCAAATCCGGCCACGGTCCGGGCGCGAACCAGGAACACATAGATTGCCCCTGATTTGAGACCGCGGATGACCACTGTGTTGGTCTGGCTCTTTATGATGGTTGAGTTGTACTCGGTCTGGTCCTGAGAGAGTATTAAGGAAAGAGGGAGAAATACAAATCAGTGCCATCCACAGAACAATTACCATACACATGCATTAACTTAGTGCCTTATAAAAATAGGCTGATGTGCAAAGTAGGATACAGACTCAAATGTTTCTAACACTGGTGTATCTATTTAACCAAGCAGAATGAAGAGAGAATGAAAAGCAACAGCCATAGGCAGAAGGGATGGCAGTTTCAGGTCTGCTAGTTTGTTTGGGTTGTGAGTTCGGACGATTAGTGTAACTTTTCATTGCCACACCGCTTCTCTCTCTCCACAAAGCTGACAGGTCTGTCTGGAAGAGGAGACTAAAACTGTGCCGGCTGCAGCCTTCAACCAATCAGTCAGCAGCGTGAGCACAGTTGTGAGATCTGAGCCGCGGCAGGGGCCGAGACAATTGTTTTGACAGCTCTCCTCAGCAGCATCTGAGAATAGAATTAAACCAAAAAGTGGAGCAGAGTGGCGCGCAGTCACAGAGAACTGCTAAATTAACTTTGTGTGAGCTTGTGTGTGTGTGTGCTCTTCTCTGCCCGTATCTGTGTGTGGGAGTGTTTCTTGTGAGAAAGTATGCTGATTCTGAGGAGTCTGTCTGTTGAATACTGTTTTTATGGCAGTCAACACAGCATTGTTTCAATGCTGTCCGCAAATATCTCTCCATCAATCCCTAGTGGCCTGACTGGAGGGCTGAGAGCAGTTTCCTTTCCCAGTGACTGACCGTGATTATAATTGAAAGGGATCGAGCAGAAGTTGTATGCTCGATTCAGAAGCTACAGTATGCCTGACTCCCACCGTGAACATGCTGTTCTGGACTCCAACAGGGGAAGACATTCTTCATTTCAATGTGATAGAAAATTTGAGATATATTTTGCAGTCAATGCATACCTTATTTAGCCCCTCTGAGATGAAAGAAAGCCTGACACACTCAATGGTGTCTTTACGTGTGTCTGTTTACATGGAGGAGAGATAGAGCAGACTGTTTGTTAATGGGTAGAGTGCAGTGGGTACCTACCTTCTCGTAGTACTGCAGTTCATAGTCCAGAATGACTCCATTGGGCTGGTCTGGTTGAGACCAGGACAGAGTGATGCTGTCCACGGTACGACTGACCTGGTGCATGATGGACACTGTCGACGGAGCTGCAGAGAGATAGATAGAGAGATAGAGAGACACAGAGAGAAAGAAGGAAAGTGCATAACATACAAATTCAGAATCACAACATTCAGTCACTGTGATTAGTTCCCAATCATATATCCAAATCATAAAATCTCATCAAACAGATGCCTACTTCACTGAGCTATGTAACAGTGATAGTGATATATTAGTTGCTATCATCCTGGGCTGCATGTAGAAAAGGCACACCTCTGACTAAACCACATACATAGTTTGAAGGGACCTTCCAGCACTGACTTTGTATTATTTCCATGATTCATCTGTGCTTCCCACATTGTCAGGGTGTGAGGACACTATCTGTCTGTGTCTGACTAGCAATCATTCCACTGGCCGCATCCTCCTCCTCCGGACAAATTGTGGAGCAAGCCCATTTTGTATGGCTCATAAAACCAGAGAAAATCATCAGAACCACAAGTATGCCATACACAATCGCCATTTAGTTTTTTTACAGCCTTCTATTTTTGTAATTGCGGTCTATGTTTACAGATATTTTTTGGTGGATGACAACTTCATACACATCAGTAAATGGTTTGAAAGTGCAAGGACAAGAGTCATGGTCATGGTGGACAGATATAGAGAATTATAGCACTTGATTACATGTGGTAATCACTGTGTAGCAATAAGCCAGATCCTTTCAGAAGTAGTTGAGCCAGAAATGAGTGATGAGTGGGTAGGGTTGTAAGCTGCCTTTAGTCTAACAAAACCAAAGGCCCAAACTTGCAACTTTCTTTTTAGTAAGGCTAAAGGGTCAGGGAGGGGCATGCTATCAGGGAGGGGCATGCTATCCATCAGGGAGGGGCATGCTATCCATCAGGGAGGGGCATGCTATCCATCAGGGAGGGGCATGCTATCCACGCGCCCTCATACAGCCATTAACATTAGTGCATGGTGCCGTGGGTCACAGCGAAGCTAATGCAGGAGATAAAAGCGCTGTCTGGGGCTTGGAGGGCAGGATTTATGGGCCCCCGGGCCCCAGCCTCGGCCCATGGTCCCACGCTGCATACACACAGCCCCCAGCCAGAAGCACAGTGGCTCCCCAGAGCTCCAGTCATAAAGCGCTCCACCGGCACGCGCTCTCCTTGGAAAATCCACTGACTGGAAATCCCTCCCACCCGCCCTCCCTCGGCCCCTCCCACCATTATCAAGGAATCTGGGGGAGTGTGTGTGGTTAATATCTCATATATAAATCTAAGTGTTCATTTTATGTAGTTCATGTAACAAAATTCTGGTAATATCTGATGCTAACCACCACACCACAAAGGACCCTTTCAGATGGGGTTTGGATTAAAATACACATGTTCAGTACTGTAGAGTAAAGCCCGGATCAGCTCCCAGAAACCAGTGTGCTCTAAGACATGATGACGGAGAGGCTGTTTTATGGCGTATTCATTCTCAACAGTGAGTCAGCCTTGCCTCACATGCCCTCTGATCCCAACAGAAGCCTCCATCCGAGGACACTAATCATGAGATACTGTCTAAACAGGGAGGTCCCGGAGCCTATGTCCCCATATGCCGTCGGCCTTAAAATAAATGTGTCTACAGATAATGAATAGGCAGCCTTTAGTTTCATCTCCTGCAGCAGTTGCACTAAGATGGCCTGTGATTCTGCCATGAACATAAAGTGCATTTGGAAAGTATTCCACATTTCGCTACGTTACAGCCTTATTCTAAAATTGATTAAATAAATTGTTTTTCCTCATCAATCTACACAAATTACCCCATAATGACAAAGCAAAAACAGGTTTTTAGAAACTTTTGCACATTTATAAAAAATAAATAACAAAAATATCACATTTACATAAGTATTCAGACCCTTTGCTATGAGACTCGAAATTGAACTCAGGTGCATCCTGTTTCCATTGATCATACTTGAGATGTTTCTACAACT
Organism: Salvelinus alpinus; assembly: GCF_045679555.1. Taxonomy (NCBI): domain Eukaryota; kingdom Metazoa; phylum Chordata; class Actinopteri; order Salmoniformes; family Salmonidae; genus Salvelinus; species Salvelinus alpinus. Next base: position 29,542,569 of record NC_092087.1, on the reverse strand, counting down.
TAATTGGAGTCCACCTGTGGTTAATTAAATTGATTGGACATGATTTGGAAAGGCACACACCTGTCTATATAAGGTCCCATAGTTGACAGTGCATGTAAGAACAAAAACCAAACCATGAGGTCGAAGGAATTGTCCATAGAGCTCCGAAACAGGATTGTGTCAAGGCACAGATCTGGGGAAGGGTACCAAAACATTTCTGCAGCCTTGAAGGTCCCCAAGAACACAGTGCCCTTCATTATTCTTAAATGGAAGAAGTTTGGAACCACCAAGACTCTTCCTAGAGCTGTCTGCCCGGCCAAACTGAGCAATCGCAGGGAGAAGGGCCTTGGTCAGGGAGGTGACCAAAAACCTGATGGTCACTCTGACAGAGCAACAGAGTTCCTTTGTGGAGATGGAAGAACTTTCCAGAAGGAGAACCATCTTTGCAGCACGCCACCAATAGGCCTTTATGGTAGAGTGGCCAGACGGAAGCCACTCCTCAGTAAAAGGCACATGAAAGCCCACTTGGAGTTTGCCAAAAGGCACGTAAAGGACTCTCAGACCATGAGAAATAACATTCTCTGGTCTGATGAAACCAAGATTGAACTCTTTGGCCTGAATGCCAAGCTTCAGGTCTGGAGGAAACCTGGCACCATCCCTACAGTGAAGCATGGTGGTGGCAGCATCATGCTGTGGGAATGTTTTTCAGCAGAAGGGACTGGGAGACTAGTCAGGTTCGAAGGAAAGATGAACGGAGCAAAGTACAGAGAGATCCTTGATGAAAACATGCTCCAGAGTGCTCAGGACCTCAGAGTTGTGCGAAGGTTCACCTTCCAACAGGACAACGACCCTAAGCACACAGCCAAGACAACGCAGGAGTGGCTTCGGGACAAGTTCCTGAATGTTCTTGAGTGGCCCAGCCGGAACTCGGACTTGAACCCGATCCAACATCTCTGGAGAAACCTGAAAATAGCTGTGCAACGACACTCCCATTCCAACCTGACAGAGTTTGAGAGGATCTGCAGAGAAGAATTGTAATGCTCGTCGTCGGTGGAAGGAAGAGTGGACCAAAGCGCAGCGTGGAAAGTGTTCATGATATTTATTTACAAGAAACACTCAAACAAAAATAACAAATCCAAAAACGAAAGCGAACAGTTCCGTCAGGCACAGACACTAAACAGAAAATAAGATCCCACAAAACCCAAACGGAAAATGACAACTTATATATGATCCCCAATCAGAGACAACGATAGACAGCTGCCTCTGATTGGGAACCACACTCGGCCAAAACAAAGAAATAGAAAACATAGATTTTCCCACCCGAGTCACACCCTGACCTAACCAAACAGAGAACAATAGGGATCTCTAAGGTCAGGGCGTGACAAGAATGGGAGAACCTCCCCAAATACAGGTGTGCCAAGCTTGTAGCGTCATACCCAAGAAGAATTGAAGCTGTAATCACTGCTTCAACACAGTACTGAATAAAGGGTCTGAATACTTATGTAAAGGTGATATTTCATTATTTAATTTTTTATAAATTTGCAAAAATTTATACAAACCAGTTTTTGCTTTGTTATTATTGGGAATTGTGTGGAGCGTGAGGGGGGGGAAACAATTTAATCAATATTAGAATAAGGATGTTACGTAACAAAATGTGGAAAAAGTAAAGGGGTCTGAATACTTTCCGAATGCACTGTACATGATCCCCTTCACAGAGACACAGAGGTAGTGTACACAGAGGTCGTGTACACAGAGGTAGTGTACACAGAGGGAGTGTGTACAGAGGTAGTGTGTACAGAGGTAGTGTGTACAGAGGTAGTGTATACAGAGGTAGTGTGTACAGAGGTAGTGTGTACAGAGGTAGTGTGTACAGAGGTAGTGTGTACAGAGGTAGTGTGTACAGAGGTAGTGTGTACAGAGGTAGTGTGTACAGAGGTAGTGTGTACAGAGGTAGTGTATATAGAGGTAGTGTATATAGAAGTAGTGTATACATAGAGGTAGTGTATATAGAGGTAGTGTATACAGAGGTAGTGTATACAGAGGTAGTGTATACAGAGGTAGTGTGTACAGAGGTAGTGTGTACAGAGGTAGTGTATACAGAGGTAGTGTGTACAGAGGTAGTGTATATAGAGGTAGTGTATATAGAAGTAGTGTATACATAGAGGTAGTGTATATAGAGGTAGTGTATACAGAGGTAGTGTATACAGAGGTAGTGTATATAAAGGTAGTGTGTACAGAGGTAGTGTGTACAGAGGTAGTGTATATAGAGGTAGTGTATATAGAAGTAGTGTATACATAGAGGTAGTGTATATAGAGGTAGTGTATACAGAGGTAGTGTATACAGAGGTAGTGTATACAGAGGTAGTGTGTACAGAGGTAGTGTGTACAGAGGTAGTGTATACAGAGGTAGTGTGTACAGAGGTAGTGTATATAGAGGTAGTGTATATAGAAGTAGTGTATACATAGAGGTAGTGTATATAGAGGTAGTGTATACAGAGGTAGTGTATACAGAGGTAGTGTATACATAGAGGTAGTGTGTACAGAGGTAGTGTGTACAGAGGTAGTGTGTACAGAGGTAGTGTATACAGAGGTAGTGTGTACAGAGGTAGTGTATACAGAGGTAGTGTGTACAGAGGTAGTGTATACAGAGGTAGTGTATACAGAGGTAGTGTGTACAGAGGTAGTGTGTACAGAGGTAGTGTGTACAGAGGTAGTGTATACAGAGGTAGTGTGTACAGAGGTAGTGTGTACAGAGGTAGTGTATACAGAGGTAGTGTGTACAGAGGTAGTGTATACAGAGGTAGTGTGTACAGAGGTAGTGTGTACAGAGGTAGTGTGTACAGAGGTAGTGTGTACATAGAGGTAGTGTGTACAGAGGTAGTGTGTACAGAGGTAGTGTATACAGAGGTAGTGTATACAGAGGTAGTGTGTACAGAGGTAGTGTATATAGAGGTAGTGTATACAGAGGTAGTGTATACAGTAACCAGTTCGGAGAATAGAATACTCACAGGCATCTCTTCAATCTCACTGTTCGTTGAGTTTGTTTGCTATCATAATAAGGCAAATAGTCACTCTACGGGGAACTGACAAGTATCCCATTACGGATGTACATATATTTAGGACTGCATGCCACATGCTTTTTTGTGCATAGCATTTCCATTAAACAAGAGGTGTAGCCATCTCTGGTAACCTAATCCCGGGCAGGGCATACAGACAAAGGCAGTGCATGTCTTCATGTACAGAGGATGGTACACATGCCAAGATGAAAGCTTTCCACGCAGAACATTGTGGTTTACTCTAACAAAGGGACGTCTTCCGGACTGAAGCATGAAGAACGTGATGTCTGTATCACACCAATAATAACTATTGAGGAAAAAATAAACAGTACAACAGAGATCTAAGAAGATGGAAGCATTACTGTTACTGCTGCTATGGAAAAATGTGTGTAGCGTGTCGACTGTACTGCAGTAATTATATAATTTTCCACTTGATACTCCAGCAGAGAGAGGGCTAACAGCAGAGTCCCTGCCACGAGGAGACAGGGTGATAATCACTGCTAGTAAAATATTCTAGTCATGGTGGAGCATTCCAGCTTTCCAAACGATTGCTTCTTGCAACGCTACAGCGACGAGGACTATTTATCTAGAATCCTAGGTGTTTAACTTTTTCCTGGCAAGGCTTGTACTCTGACACATTGTAACGATCATCCCGCACACAGGAGGGTTCCGAGGGAGCGTGAGTCTATGAACAAACTCATCAGAAACAGATAACGTTTCTATTCTTTTATCTTAAGATCATCCAGGCCCAGAGATTCTGAATAACATCCCAAAATGTTTGGAAAGTAACTCAATACATTACTGAGCTCTCTCTAGATGGGAGGGTTGTGGACGGTTCAGAAGAGAAACGCTAAGTAGTGCATTACTGTAAATAGTATTTGTCAGTGCTGTTTAATGTGAAGAACTCCTGTTGTTGTCACAGAGTTAAGTTACAGTCTCAGTATTAATACAAGGTCTTGGATCTGATAAAAGACATTGGGGCTTTGGGCTGTATTCTAGCATAAGGCTCTGGCTTGGGCCCAGCAGCCGAATATAAAAGGCTCTATTTTGTGCAAAATCCCAATAGTCATTTTACTGTTGTGTTTGAACACCTAGTAACTTCCATAATCAATCAAAGATGGGCTTTACAGAGTTATTTCCACTCATTTAAATCCATGGCGATTTAATGGGGCATACTCCTGCAAACACAGAGAAGCAATTTACTGAGCCCCCTGATCTATCCCATTTACATCCTCTACCCAGTCTGTAAATAAATATATCTCTGCTGCTATTGTTCTGTTCTCTTCTATTCTGCTACACTCGTTTGGTGGGCATGGCCTCCCTCCCTCCCATGCCTGTGTCCCTCTCTTTCCCCTCCTTGTCTTCCCCTAAGAATGCTGGTCTCCTTTCAGCTCAGCCTATTGATTCTGTTCTCCACAGAGCACCCTTCTGAGCATGATGGCATCTTCATTAAGCGAGCTGGTGGACTGAAACCAGGCTGGCCTTTGATGACAGGCAGGCAGGCAAGCAGGCGGGGAGAGGGCCCCCATGCCTGAACAGAGCCTGAGTTTGGGCGCAGGACCACGTGGGCCAGCTGGAGTTCCAGCCACCATAAAAAAAGGCAGACAGCCATTACAGAGCCATGCTCCGAGGGGTGGGAGGCAAAGTTATTATAGTAATCACAATTTAGGGTTTGTGGTTGGGAGAGACAATGCCACCTCGAGTGATTTCCCCTTTCTCCCTTTGTTCCCCTTCCCATCTTTAAAACCCTGCACTATTACAACCAAAACCAAATGAAATGCCAAAGTTTGCTGAAAAATACATGGTTGGAGAGACAGAAGAGTCAACCATTCATCTTGGCTGTTGAATCTGTGAAAGTGACTTGGATTTAGGACTTCTCTTTGAATATCTGACTAGCCTATATGCAACGTGCTCTATGACCATGTGGCTCTGATTTGAGGTTCTGGTACAGGGAGCAAAGCTATGATTTGGGGGAGGATGGGGAAGGAAGCGAGAACAGGTCAGCACTCGTAAATCCCCATCCCCTTTCACAGTAAAAATCTGTTTCCCCCACAGCACCGTCTCTCCCAATGGGCCCAGCCAGCTGCTCCTCCACTATGCAGCCAGGCAGCCTTCTAAACAGGCTGTTGGTGCTGCCTTCACTCTCTCTCCCTCCGAATGCTCTCCGTTTACGAGCCGCACATCGAGAGCTCTTAAAGGCCGAGGCCTGTATTTGCATGTACTTTTAGCACACTGGCAGACGGCCCTGTTTCCCCATCTGCAATGGATTGTGGGTTTTTACGTCTCCAAAGAGTTTCCAATGCAGTAAAGCTACACAAGCAAGATTTCAGTTCATCAAGCTTTAAACCATCTGCGCTTGAAAAGATTGTGGCCTTAATGCACTCGTATACACAATATAAGCTCATTCTAAAATAGGCACTCCAGGGGCTTAAAAAATTTGCAGAACCTTACGGGAGGTTAGGTCTAATCTAAGCACACCACGACACTAAGTAGTTCTGCTCGCCCAAGAGGTCCAAAGCAGAGATATGAGAGAAGTGAGGGAACAGTGGTGAGGGGCAGGGTGGAGACTCTCTCTGCAGTCACTTGTAATAATACAGATGTACACTGCTGGGCTTGGCCCCGATTGGTCATTCAGTCTGGACAATCGTTTTAGCAGTACGCTACAGGGATAAGCCTCAGTGCTCTGACTCACAGGCTCTAGGCTAGCCACAATTAGTTTATTTAGATTTTCTGCATCTGGCTTCTAAACCAGGTTTTCCAGGGAAATAGAGGAGTGAGGAAGAATCACTGAATCTGAAGGACTGCAAATGTGGGTTTTATTACTACTTTGATTGTCCTTGAATGAGTTCTATGAATATCTTTGTCAAGTGGATAAGCCACTGTTGACCTTAAAAGGTGGTCTTCAGAAGGGCTTGAGAAGATAGATGTTATAATACAAAACCATTATCCTGGATAATCTATTGTATACAGGACATTGAAAGACTGGATACAGAACATCTGTTGTAGTAACACTGCATAGAAATGAACTTTTGATACCCATTGATACATTGCTTATCTGCATTAACAGATAAGGAGTTACTATATGACACAATGGTCAGGATTAAAAAAAGATGATCTCATCTTAAAAAGGTCCTGAACTCAATTAAAATATACAACCTCAGAGAGAATCATGGGAGACATGTGCATGTCACTCAGAGATTCATGCTTTTGACCTCACCAATGTCACATGATGCATTGAAAGGGAAGACAACCTGTGAAAGGACACTAAGAATGTTGAGGCAAAGAGAGCGGTCCTCCCAACATAATCTCACTCAATTCAAGCAAATATGTACAAAAAATATTTCAGCAGATTTCGTGTGTTTTTGTGTGGCCTATTTTGTGCGACTTCATTCATAGGAAAAGTAATTTTTGTGGGGCAAACTTCGGAACAATCTTTTGAAAGTTACTGAAGCAATGCATTTTGGGCAATGGTGTTCTACACTGCCTTTTTTTGTGTCCCACATCTTAAAAAAATAAAAAAAACTAGTTAAAAATCCAATATTATTAATCAACCAGGATGTCATCGAAATACCTATAATATAATAGTAGCCTTAAGTTTTTAACATGTTATTATTAATGCCAATGCTTCTTTCTATGCTTGTTTTCCCTTAATACTTCGGGATACTGGTGCTATGTCAGATTTTATGAGGGTTGCCAGATTGGAGTAAAAGCTGAATGTCATTTTTTTTACATTTTTAAATTTGATTGGGGAACGGGGATACATTTTCATGATGGGAAATTAATTAATCAAAAATTGGGGGAAACCGAACACCAGCAACAACAAAAAAACAGTTTGGTTTAAATTCCCCTGGTGCAACTGCATGGTATTTGCAACTAAAACAAGTTTGGAACATGACCAATTAAGCCATATCAATGCAGTTAAACAGGTTCATGTAAAATATTGAATTATGTTGGCTTACACTTATGGCACTTCCAAGGCCGTTTCATTATAATTATTATGGTCGTGTCAATCATGTTATATACTTAGGCTATTGTAACAAGGCATATGTCAGCACTGTAGGCTCACTGCCTCTGCCCAGAGGCCTGCTAAGATTTCATGGCAACGGCCGTTAGAGCTCACCTCGCCACGTATGAGCCCTGGTTAGAGTTCCTGTTGCAGCTTTCACTTTCTTACGCTAGATTGGTGGCTGCATTGGGATCACATCCAGCTCACGTCTAGTTATGTGATCTAGTGGTGGGAAGCATTCTGTTTTTCAACATTGTGTTGGGTGTAATTACACTGATATATCTAGTGAACAATGGATAAGCAGCAATGGGCATGACAGATAGACGTAGTCACTACAGGTGTGATCAAGCCTTACATCAAAGTTGCCTGAAGCTGAATGGAAAGTGCTATGCCCTGAGCAGTTATTCAGAAGAAAATCCTCTGTGACTGTCTATTTTACATAAGTTAACTTTCCAGTGTGGACCCAAAACAAACACATTCTACACATTTACAAACGACCTGTTTAAAGTGTTATTACAACCATGGTGTTCTTTTGTTACTGAAGCTTAAATATAAAATAACCTGACAATGATCCACATCACATGGGTAGACAAATTATATGTGTGTTATGCAGCAAAACACAACTATCCTTTTTATGGATGTAAACCAGTAATATGAATAACTTTTGATCCATCCTGTTCTGATCTAATTAGATGGACCAAGCCTGACCTGCTGAGGAGTGACGGACTCCATCCTAGCTAGAGGGGTGCTCTCATCTTATCTACGAACATAGACAGGGCTCTAACTCCCCTAGCTCCACAATGAGATAGGGTACAGGCCAGGCAGCAGGCTGTTAGCCAGCCTGCCAGCTTAGTGGAGTCTGCCATTAGCACAGTCAGTGTAGTCAGCTCATCTATCCCCATTGAGACCGTGTCTGTGCCTCGATCTAGGTTGGGCAAAACTAAACATTGCGGTGTTCGCCTTAGCAATCTCACTGGAATAAAGACCTCCTCAATTCCTGACATTATTGAAAGAGATTGTGATATCTCACATCTCAAAATAGGGCTACTTAATGTTAGATCCCTCACTTCCAAGGCAGTTATAGTCAATTAACTAATCACTGATCATAAACTTGATGTGATTGGCCTGACTGAAACGTGGCTTAAGCCTGATGAATTTACTGTGTTAAATGAGGCCTCTCCTCCTGGTTACACTAGTGACCATATCCCCCACGCATCCCGCAAAGGCGGAGGTGTTGCTAACATTTACGATAGCAAATTTCAATTTACACAAAAAAAACGACTGCATTTTCCTCTTTTGAGCTTCTAGTCATGAAATCTATGCAGCCTACTCAATCACTTTTTAGAGCTGTTTACAGGCCTCCTGGGCCGTATACAGCGTTCCTCACTGAGTTCCCTGAATTCCTATCAGATCTTGTTGTCATGGCAGATAATATTCACATTTTTGGTGACTTTAATATTCACATTTGTTTGCAATCGCAAAAGAAATTATCTGCTCAGACCCCAACCAAGGATCATCAAAAGCCGTGCTATAAATTCTCGGACAACATAAAGATTCCTAGATGCCCTTCCAGACTCCCTCTGCCTACACAAGGACATCAGAGTACAAAAATCAGTTAACCACCTAACTGAGGAACTCAATTTAACCTTGCGTAATAACCTAGATGCAGTCGCACCCCTAAAAACAAAACAAAAAATTCATAAGAAACCAGCTCCCTGGTATACAGAAAATACCCGAGCCCTGAAGCAAGCTTCCAGAAAATTGGAACGGAAATGGCACTAAACCAAACTGGAAGTCTTCCGCCTAGCTTGGAAAGACAGTACCGTGCAGTATCCCACACTGCTGCTCGGTCATCCTATTTTTCCAACTTAATTGAGGAAAATAAGAACAATAAAAAAATATTTTTGATACTGTTGCAAAACTAACTAAAAAGCAGTAAACCCCAAGAGAGGATCGCTTTCACTTCAGCAGAGATAAATTCATGAACTTCTTTGATGAAAAGATCATGATCATTAGAAAGCAAATTACGGACTCTTTAAATCTGAGTATTTCTCCAAAGCTCAGTTGTACTGAGTCTGCACAACACTGCCAGGACCTAGGATCAAGGGAGACACTCAAGTTTTTTAATACTATATCTCTTGACACACTGTTGAAAATAGTAATGGCCTCTAAACCTTCAAGCTGCATACTGGACTTATTCCAACTAAACTACTGAAAGACCTGCTTCCTGTGCTTGGCCCTCCTATGTTAAACATAATAAACGGCTCCCTATCCACCAGATGTGTACCAAACTCACTAAAAGTGGCAGTAATAAAGCCTTTCTTGAAAAAAGCCAAACCTTGACCCAGAAAATATAAAAAACTAATCGGCCAATATCAAATCTCCCATTCCTCTCAAAAATTTTACAAAAAGCTGTTGCACAGCAACTCCCTGCCTTCCTGAAGACAAATAATGTATACGAAACACTTCAGTCTGGTTTTAGACCCCATCATAGTACTGAGACTGCACTTGTGAAGGTGATAAATGACCTTTTAATGGCATCAGACCGAGGCTCTGCATCTGTCCTCGTGCTCCAAGACCTTAGCGCTGCTTTTGATTCCATCGATCACCGCATTCTTTTGGAGAGATTGGAAACCCAAATTGGTCGACACGGACAAGTTCTGGCCTGGTTCAGATCTTATCTGTCATAAAGATATCAGTTTGTCTCTGAAGATGGTTTGTTCTCTGACAAATCAACTGTAAATTTCGGTGTTCCTCAAGGCTCCGTTTTAGGACCACTATTGTTTTCAATATATATTTTACCTCTTGGTGATGTCATTCGGAAACATAATGTTAACTTTCACTGCTATGCGGATGAAACACAGCTGTACATTCCGATGAAACATGGTGAAGCCCCAGAATTGCCCTCCCTGGAAGCCTGTGTTTCAGACATATGGAAGTGGATGGCGGCAAATGTTCTACTTTTAAAGTCGGACAAAACAGAGATGCTTGTTCTAGGTCCCAAGAAACCAAGAGATCTTCTGTTGAATCTGACAATTAATCTTGATGGATGTACAGTTGTCTAAAAAAAAACTGAAGGACCTCGGCGTTACTCTGGACCCTGATCTCTTTTTTGACAAACATATTAAGACTGTTTCAAGGACAGATTTTTTCCCATCGACATAACATTGCAAAAATCTGAATCTTTCTGTCCAAAACTGATGCAGAAAAATGTATCCATGCTTTTGTCACTTCTAGATTAGACTACTGCTACTAGACTACTCTACTTTCCGGCTACCATGGATAAAGCACTAAATAAACTTTAGTTAGTGCTAAACACGGTTGCTAGAATCTTGACTAGAACCAACAAATTTGATCATATTACTCCAGTGCTTGCCTCTCTACACTGGTTTCCTATAAAGGCTAGGGCTGATTTCAAGGTTTTACTGCTAACCTAGAAAGCATTGCATGGGCTTGCTCCTACCTATCTTTCTGATTTGGTCCTGCCGTACATACCTACACGTATGCTACGGTCACAAGACGCAGGCCCCCTTGCTGTCTCTAGAATTTCTAAGCAAACAGCTGGAGGCAGGGCATTCTCCTATAGAGCTCAATTTTTATGGAATAGTCTGCCTATCCATGTGAGAGACGCAGACTCGGTCTCGACCTTTAAGTCTTCAGTAGGTCCTATGATTGAGTGTAGTCTGGCCCAGGAATGTGAAGGTGAATGTGAAGGTGAACGGAAAGGCACTGGAGCAACGAACCGCCCTTGCTGTCTCTGATTGCTGTCTCTCCCTCTCTCCGCTGGGATTCTATGCCTCAAACCCTATTACGGGGGCTGACTCACTGGCTTACTGGTCCTCTTCCATGCCGTCCCTAGGAGGGGTGGTCACTTGAGTGGGTTGAATCACTGACGTGATCTTCCTGTCCGGGTTGGGTTTCTGTACAGCACTTTGTGACATCAGCTGATGTAAGAAGGGCTTTATAATTAAATTTGATTGATTGATTGATTGATGTAGGATTTTCTACGGCCTACAATCGAGGCCTTTCCCAGTCATGAAGGACGAAGCTAGGCCCCTCTTGGTTCTCAATGGTGAAGACTGAATTCAAGTTAGGGGTTATACGTCAGACTCTCCTATACCACTTTGCCAAACATGTTATACCCCAGAGGTTGTAAATAAACCCTTTCTTTTCTAAGGTGATCCAAAAATGAGGGATCATTATTATAGGGCTGTGAAACCCATAGCCGAATGGCTCCAGACTGAGTATTTCTCACCATTTATATACAGAGAGCAATTTCTGTTTTATAGCAGGTAGTGTCAATTTATTTACAGTAGTGTGTTGATTAATTATTGCTTTTTTCAGTGGAAATACAGAATATGTATAAAAATGCCAAATACACCAAAAGCTAAATCAAGCAGAGATTTATGACTATTTAACCATGTTAATCATTACTGAAACATGCAAACTACAAACATTTAACCAGTTAAAGATAACGAACACATGACAATTAGATAAAAAAATATTTAATGAAAAAGAATTGATACAAAAGTCAAGAGTTGGCTATAACATGAGTTCAAACAAAGTGAGTGTGTGTATATGTGTGTAAGTGTTTGTGTGTCTGTATTATGGTGTGTATTATAATTTCACAAAATAAAAATGTATCCCTATTCCCCAATCAAATACCTTCACTGATAACCCCAAAAATTAGAATCTGTCTTTTTTGTCCCAATCTGGCAACCTTCTTAAAATTTGACACAGCCTTGTATAAAATGCCTTATGAAAGAAATGGTGTAATGTACACGAAAAAGTGGAGCCTTGTATTAAATGCATTATGAAGAAAATTGTGTAGGTCTACTTTTGCCTACACAAAAAAAAGGCCATTCTGACTATAAGTGCAGAAATATTCCAAAGTATTAAGTGACAACAAGCACAGAAAACAATATTGGCATAGAAAAAACTACTTAAGGCTACTATTATGTAATTATTTCGGTGACAACCTGGTTGATTAACAATATTGGGTTGTTAAGGCATTTGTTTTTTTATATAAATAAATGTGTGACACAAAAAAAGGCAGTGTAGAACACCATTGAACATCATGCATTGGTCTAATAACTTTCAAAAGATTGTTCCGAAGTTTGCGCCCCAAAAACTGTATTTTCCTCTGAATGAAGTTGCACAAAAATGTGTGCATTTTCCTAGGAAGCGGCTCATAAAATGGTCTTTTCACACAAATGAAGCTACACAAAAAACATAAAAACGCACGAAATCTGCTGAAATACTTTTTGTACATATTTGCACAAATTGAGTTTGAGATTGTGTTAGTCCTTCAGAATCCAATAAAAATATTTAAGTTTAAATTAAACAACAGAGACTTTGTTTTGTTGCAGTGTGATTCATTATGTCAATATTGGATTTTCTACACTTTTCATTATAGTTATCACGCTTCTGTAAACATTACAGATAATTGCACGTCAACATCTTTTAAAGTGGTGTGCCTGTGGTGTGTGTGAGTTGACACAGACCTGCGCTTCTTTGTGTGAAGTGTGTCTGTGAAGTGTGTGTGTATGTGAATGTGTGTGTGTGTATGAGTCAGTGTGTTTACTATATACCCACATCCCATCTCTCAGTTGTAAATTTGCTTTGAGAAGACACTTCATTCCTCGTCTGTTCCGGCACATAAAAGCAGTCATTCTTATTACAAGGCTCCAGAAATAGAAAATAAAGCAATTCCAAAAATATCAGCCAGAAATGTAATACATAAATATTTCTGAGAGCATCTTTCTCTCTGATATTTCAACAACCAGGAGAGGACTTTTAGACCAGAGGTGGAGAGGAGAGAGGCATGGAGGGATGGAGGAGGGAAGGAGAGGACTTTTAGACCAGAGGTGGAGAGGAGAGAGGCATGGAGGGATGGAGGAGGGAAGGAGAGGACTTTTAGACCAGAGGTGGAGAGGAGAGAGGCATGGAGGGATGGAGGAGGGAAGGAGAGGTAGTACAACCACATTTTTACTGTTTCCCACTTCCCTCTCAAACGGAAAAACATAAACAGAACTGGAAAAATACATGCAATAACAGAATGAGCCTGATCATTTATGAGCACACTTTGTGCTGGAAAACAGTATAGCACAATAAACTGGCTTGAAGAGGGTTATTTACCCAAACACTATCATTTGTATTACAGATATATAATTTGGTATTGGCATGACATTTAATTTACACCCCACTGTGGTTGTCTTCATTCATAAATAGAAATGCCCACTTTCACTCACAAGACACATTACTTATATATTTTTAAACTGAGAAAAATCTGAGCACTTCAACATGAAAATCAGAAAGAAAATCTCGTTGTGCACGATCTCTTTGAGTCAATTATTCTAACCTGTCATATTAACAAATTCCTAACAAAGATGTTAAATAGGTAATTACCTATGCTTTGGGGGCAATAACAACAGTGAATAAATGACAGCATTAGCACAATTTATTTGCGTATTTCAGCATCAATCAGAGCTAATGTTGCCTACAACAAGTAATTCCAGCCACACAGCCTTACTAAACAACCCTTTAAAGTCCACTGGCCCAAAAGGGCCTGATCTTCTTACACAGCTTTGTACTCACGCAATGTCTATCGCCAAGTTCTTATTTCTTTCTTCTTAAGCTATTCAGTAAAATTACAGAAATATGATAAAACCAACTGCACGTACCCAGTAGAATGGCCCCAGGATTTATTTAACTAGGGAAGTCACTTAAGAACAAATTCTTATTTACAAAGACAGCCTAGGAACAGTGGGTTAACTGCCTTGTTCAGGGGGATTTGGGATTTGATCTAGCAACCTTTTGGTTACTGGCCCAATGCTCTAACCACTAGGCTACCTGCCACCCCAGTATGAAGTATATGACTTTTGCTTTTCTATTTTTGTTTTGCCAAAACACCATTAGTAGTCATACATTTCTCATTTTGTCTGAATAAAATATGTAGCTTTGTATAAAACATTGCAACATGAACCTGGAATTTCCAATGCAGTAAAGCTACACAAGCCAGTTTTCAGTTCATCAAGCTTTAAGGTGCCATTTTATGCTCTAATTCTCTTAGCAAGGGCATGAAGTAATTAAATGCATATTGAATGCGTAGTTCATCTAAAGTCATCTAACCTTACAGTCAGCTACCTCCGCAGTCTGCATACCTAACACCATATGCAAATCACAATCACACAATCTCTGCTATCTCTCCTTCCACTAGTTGGTCTCAAGTAGTAGCCATAGTATGTGCTTGCAGTGCTGGCTGGAGCCCTGGTGTATAGAGCTGTGCCACTCTGTCAGGGCTGGGCTGTGCTCCAGGTGTCTACAGAAGCCTCCTGTTTGTCTGGCCGCCTGACACACACTGGCACCTTCCATATGTGCCTTTCCTGACAACTTCTGTCACTGTCACACGTCCTGCATCCTACGCTGGCTGGCCTGGCAGTATCTCTCTGCAAAATCTCGAACCAGTGTACTGTATGCTGGACACGTCAGCAGCACTACAGCACCAGCAGCAGAGGAGTGGGAAACACCCTCCCCTTATTCAAAGCTGGTGTTTAGAAGGCATGAATATAAAGGTCAAGCATAAATAATTAATGGTGAGGAATGGACCAATGAAAAAATCAAGTGTATCAAATCCTCACAGTAGATGTGTCAAAATACCCATAAAACCTAGCGGTCAAACAGGGAAATGGTCCAGGTTATCAATAGTTACAGTGCGGTAGCAGCAACAGTATTCACCGCTCCCTCAATCAAAACAGTTAGCATTCTGCGTGGGACTTCCATGGAGCCCTGCAGTCGATGACGAAGACCTCCATATACCCATCTATGCTTCTGACTATGTTCTGTACAGTGTCTAGCTCTATTAAATTGTAGAGGATGTATTTGTTTAGGTGTTTCATTAGCCCAAGGAGAGCCAGGGAAGCTGCTGCTAATATGGGGAGGAAGGGGAGACTGAATTGGTTTCTTTTCAGGTGAGCAGCTCATTGTTCGTCCCTAGTGGTCTGGTTACAGTTCGTCCCTAGTGGTCTGGTTACAGTTCTCCCCTAGTGGCCTGGTTACAGTTCGTCCCTAGTGGTCTGGTTACAGTTCTCCCTAGTGGTCTGGTTACAGTTCGTCCCTAGTGGTCTGGTTACAGTTCTCCCCTATTGGCCTGGTTACAGTTCGTCCCTAGTGGTCTGGTTACAGTTCTCCCCTATTGGCCTGGTTACAGTTCGTCCCGAGGGGCCTGGTCACAGTTCGTCCCTAGTGGCCTGGTTACAGTTCTCCCCTAGTGGCCTGGTTACAGTTCTCCCCTAGTGGCCTGGTTACAGTTCGTACCGAGTGGCCTGGTTACAGTTCGTCCCTAGTTGCCTGGTTACAGTTCTCCCCTAGTGGTCTGGTTACAGTTCGTCCCTAGTGGCCTAGTTACAGTTATCCCCTAGTGGTCTGTTTACAGTTCTCCCCTAGTGGCTTGGTTACAGTTCTCCCCTAGTGGTCTGGTTACAGTTCGTCCCTAGTGGCCTGGTTACAGTTCTCCCCTAGTGGCCTGGTTACAGTTCTCCCCTAGTGGTCTGGTTACAGTTCGTCCCTAGTGGTCTGGTTACAGTTCGTCCCTAGTGGCCTGGTTACAGTTCGTCCCTAGTGGCCTGGTTACAGTTCACCCCTAGTGGTCTGGTTGCAGTTCTCCCCTAGTGGCCTGGTTACAGTTCGTCCCTAGTGGCCTGGTTACAGTTCTCCCCTAGTGGTCTGGTTACAGTTCGTCCCTAGTGGCCTGGTTACAGTTCTCCCCTAGTGGCCTGGTTACAGTTCTCCCCTAGTGGCCTGGTTACAGTTCTCCCCTAGTGGTCTGGTTACAGTTCTCCCCTAGTGGCCTGGTTACAGTTCGTCCCTAGTGGCCTGGTTACAGTTCGTCCCTAGTGGCCTGGTTACAGTTCTCCCCTAGTGGCCTGGTTACAGTTCTCCCCTAGTGGTCTGGTTACAGTTCTCCCCTAGTGGCCTGGTTACAGTTCGTCCCTAGTGGCCTGGTTACAGTTCTCCCCTAGTGGCCTGGTTACAGTTCGTCCCTAGTGGTCTGGTTACAGTTCTCCCCTAGTGGTCTGGTTACAGTTCTCCCCTAGTGGCCTGGTTACAGTTCGTCCCTAGTGGTCTGGTTACAGTTCTCCCCTAGTGGCCTGGTTACAGTTCGTCCCTAGTGGTCTGGTTACAGTTCTCCCCTAGTGGCCTGGTTACAGTTCGTCCCTAGTGGCCTGGTTACAGTTCTCCCCTAGTGGTCTGGTTACAGTTCGTCCCTAGTGGTCTGGTTACAGTTCTCCCCTAGTGGCCTGGTTACAGTTCTCCCCTAGTGGCCTGGTTACAGTTCTCCCCTAGTGGCCTGGTTACAGTTCTCCCCTAGTGGTCTGGTTACAGTTCTCCCCTATTGGCCTAGTTACAGTTCTCCCCTAGTGGCCTGGTTACAGTTCTCCCCTAGTGGCCTGGTTACAGTTCGTCCCTAGTGGCCTGGTTACAGTTCTCCCCTAGTGGTCTGGTTACAGTTCGTCCCTAGTGGCCTGGTTACAGTTCTCCCCTAGTGGCCTGGTTACAGTTCGTCCCTAGTGGCCTGGTTACAGTTCTCCCCTAGTGGCCTGGTTACAGTTCTCCCCTAGTGGCCTGGTTACAGTTCTCCCCTAGTGGTCTGGTTACAGTTCGTCCCTAGTGGCCTGGTTACAGTTCTCCCCTAGTGGCCTGGTTACAGTTCTCCCCTATTGGCCTAGTTACAGTTCTCCCCTAGTGGTCTGGTTACAGTTCGTCCCTAGTGGTCTGGTTACAGTTCTCCCCTAGTGGTCTGGTTACAGTTCGTCCCTAGTGGTCTGGTTACAGTTCGTCCCTAGTGGTCTGGTTACAGTTCTCCCCTAGTGGTCTGGTTACAGTTCTCCCCTAGTGGTCTGGTTACAGTTCGTCCCTAGTGGCCTGGTTACAGTTATCCCCTAGTGGTCTGGTTACAGTTCTCCCCTAGTGGCCTGGTTACAGTTCGTCCCTAGTGGTCTGGATGCAGTTCTCCCCTAGTGGTCTGGTTACAGTCCGTCCCTAGTGGTCTGGTTACAGTTCTCCCCTAGTGGCCTGGTTACAGTTCGTCCCTAATGGTCTGGTTACAGTTCTCCCCTAGTGGCCTAGTTACAGTTCGTCCCCTAGTGGTCTGTTTACAGTTCTCCCCTAGTGGCCTGGTTACAGTTCTCCCCTAGTGGTCTGGTTACAGTTCTCCCCTAGTGGCCTGGTTACGGTTCGTCCCTAGTGGTCTGGTTACAGTTCACCCCTAGTGGCCTGGTTACAGTTCGTCCCTAGTGGTCTGTTTACAGTTCTCCCCTAGTGGCCTGGTTACAGTTCGTCCCTAGTGGTCTGGTTACAGTTCACCCCTAGTGGCCTGGTTACAGTTCGTCCCTAGTGGTCTGGTTACAGTTCGTCCCTAGTGGCCTGGTTACAGTTCTCCCCTAGTGGCCTGGTTACAGTTCTCCCCTAGTGGCCTGGTTACAGTTCGTCCCTAGTGGTCTGGTTACAGTTCACCCCTAGTGGCCTGGTTACAGTTCGTCCCTAGTGGTCTGGTTACAGTTCGTCCCTAGTGGCCTGGTTACAGTTCTCCCCTAGTGGTCTGGTTACAGTTCTCCCCTAGTGGCCTGGTTACAGTTCTCCCCTAGTGGCCTGGTTACAGTTCTCCCCTAGTGGCCTGGTTACAGTTCTCCCCTAGTGGCCTGGTTACAGTTCTCCCCTAGTGGCCTGGTTACAGTTCTCCCCTAGTGGCCTGGTTACAGTTCTCCCCTAGTGGCCTGGTTACAGTTCGTCCCTAGTGGCCTGGTTACAGTTCTCCCCTAGTGGCCTGGTTACAGTTCTCCCCTAGTGGTCTGGTTACAGTTTGTCCCTAGTGGTCTGGTTACAGTTCTCCCCTAGTGGCCTGGTTACAGTTCTCCCCTAGTGGTCTGGTTACAGTTCGTCCCTAGTGGCCTGGTTACAGTTCGTCCCTAGTGGCCTGGTTACAGTTCACCTCTAGTGGCCTGGTTACAGTTCGTCCCTAGTGGTCTGTTTACAGTTCTCCCCTAGTGGCCTGGTTACAGTTCGTCCCTAGTGGTCTGGTTACAGTTCACCCCTAGTGGCCTGGTTACAGTTCGTCCCTAGTGGTCTGGTTACAGTTCGTCCCTAGTGGCCTGGTTACAGTTCTCCCCTAGTGGCCTGGTTACAGTTCTCCCCTAGTGGCCTGGTTACAGTTCTCCCCTAGTGGCCTGGTTACAGTTCTCCCCTAGTGGCCTGGTTACAGTTCTCCCCTAGTGGCCTGGTTACAGTTCTCCCCTAGTGGCCTGGTTACAGTTCTCCCCTAGTGGCCTGGTTACAGTTCTCCCCTAGTGGCCTGGTTACAGTTCTCCCCTAGTGGCCTGGTTACAGTTCTCCCCTAGTGGCCTGGTTACAGTTCTCCCCTAGTGGCCTGGTTACAGTTCGTCCCTAGTGGCCTGGTTACAGTTCGTCCCTAGTGGCCTGGTTACAGTTCTCCCCTAGTGGCCTGGTTACAGTTCTCCCCTAGTGGTCTGGTTACAGTTTGTCCCTAGTGGTCTGGTTACAGTTCGTCCCTAGTGGCCTGGTTACAGTTCGTCCCTAGTGGCCTGGTTACAGTTCTCCCCTAGTGGTCTGGTTACAGTTCGTCCCTAGTGGTCTGGTTACAGTTCTCCCCTAGTGGCCTGGTTACAGTTCTCCCCTAGTGGTCTGGTTACAGTTCTCCCCTAGTGGCCTGGTTACAGTTCTCCCCTAGTGGTCTGGTTACAGTTCGTCCCTAGTGGCCTGGTTACAGTTCTCCCCTAGTGGTCTGGTTACAGTTCGTCCCTAGTGGCCTGGTTACAGTTCGTCCCTAGTGGCCTGGTTACAGTTCGTCCCTAGTGGTCTGGTTACAGTTCGTCCCTAGTGGCCTGGTTACAGCTCTCCCCTAGTGGCCTGGTTACAGTTCTCCCCTAGTGGTCTGGTTACAGTTCGTCCCTAGTGGCCTGGTTACAGTTCTCCCCTAGTGGTCTGGTTACAGTTCTCCCCTAGTGGCCTGGTTACAGTTCTCCCCTAGTGGTCTGGTTACAGTTCTCCCCTAGTGGCCTGGTTACAGTTCGTCCCTAGTGGTCTGGTTACAGTTCTCCCCTAGTGGTCTGGTTACAGTTCGTCCCTAGTGGTCTGGTTGCAGTTCTCCCCTAGTGGTCTGGTTACAGTTCGTCCCTAGTGGTCTGGTTATAGTTCTCCCCTAGTGGCCTGGTTACCATTCGTCCCTAGTGGTCTGGTTACAGTTCTCCCCTAGTGGCCTGGTTACCAGTTCGTCCCTAGTGGTCTGGTTACAGTTCTCCCCTAGTGGCCTGGTTACAGTTCGTCCCTAGTGGTCTGGTTACAGTTCGTCCCTAGTGGTCTGGTTACAGTTCTCCCCTAGTGGTCTGGTTACAGTTCGTCCCCTAGTGGTCTGGTTACAGTTCGTCCCCTAGTGGTCTGGTTACAGTTCGTCCCCTAGTGGTCTGGTTACAGTTCTCCCCTAGTGGCCTGGTTACAGTTCGTCCCTAGTGGTCTGGTTACAGTTCTCCCCTAGTGGCCTGGTTACAGTTCGTCCCCTAGTGGTCTGGTTACAGTTCGTCCCCTAGTGGCCTGGTTACAGTTCTCCCCTAGTGGTCTGGTTACAGTTCGTCCCTAGTGGTCTGGTTACAGTTCTCCCCTAGTGGCCTGGTTACAGTTCGTCCCCTAGTGGTCTGGTTACAGTTCTCCCCTAGTGGCCTGGTTACAGTTCGTCCCCTAGTGGTCTGGTTACAGTTCGTCCCCTAGTGGCCTGGTTACAGTTCTGTCCCTAGTGGTCTGGTTACAGTTCTCCCCTAGTGGCCTGGTTACAGTTCGTCCCTAATGGTCTGGTTACAGTTCTCCCCTAGTGGCCTAGTTACAGTTCGTCCCCTAGTGGTCTGTTTACAGTTCTCCCCTAGTGGCCTGGTTACAGTTCGTCCCCTAGTGGTCTGGTTACAGTTCTCCCCTAGTGGCCTGGTTACAGTTCGTCCCTAGTGGTCTGGTTACAGTTCACCCCTAGTGGCCTGGTTACAGTTCGTCCCTAGTGGTCTGTTTACAGTTCTCCCCTAGTGGCCTGGTTACAGTTCGTCCCTAGTGGTCTGGTTACAGTTCACCCCTAGTGGCCTGGTTACAGTTCGTCCCTAGTGGTCTGGTTACAGTTCGTCCCTAGTGGCCTGGTTACAGTTCTCCCCTAGTGGCCTGGTTACAGTTCTCCCCTAGTAGCCTGGTTACAGTTCTCCCCTAGTGGCCTGGTTACAGTTCTCCCCTAGTGGCCTGGTTACAGTTCTCCCCTAGTGGCCTGGTTACAGTTCTCCCCTAGTGGCCTGGTTACAGTTCTCCCCTAGTGGCCTGGTTACAGTTCGTCCCTAGTGGCCTGGTTACAGTTCGTCCCTAGTGGCCTGGTTACAGTTCTCCCCTAGTGGCCTGGTTACAGTTCTCCCCTAGTGGTCTGGTTACAGTTTGTCCCTAGTGGTCTGGTTACAGTTCTCCCCTAGTGGCCTGGTTACAGTTCTCCCCTAGTGGTCTGGTTACAGTTCGTCCCTAGTGGCCTGGTTACAGTTCGTCCCTAGTGGCCTGGTTACAGTTCTCCCCTAGTGGTCTGGTTACAGTTCGTCCCTAGTGGTCTGGTTACAGTTCTCCCCTAGTGGCCTGGTTACAGTTCGTCCCTAGTGGTCTGGTTACAGTTCTCCCCTAGTGGCCTGGTTACAGTTCTCCCCTAGTGGTCTGGTTACAGTTCTCCCCTAGTGGCCTGGTTACAGTTCTCCCCTAGTGGTCTGGTTACAGTTCTCCCCTAGTGGCCTGGTTACAGTTCGTCCCTAGTGGTCTGGTTACAGTTTGTCCCTAGTGGTCTGGTTACAGTTCTCCCCTAGTGGTCTGTTTACAGTTCTCCCCTAGTGGCCTGGTTACAGTTCTCCCCTAGTGGTCTGGTTACAGTTCTCCCCTAGTGGCCTGGTTACAGTTCTCCCCTAGTGGCCTGGTTACAGTTCTCCCCTAGTGGTCTGGTTACAGTTTGTCCCTAGTGGTCTGGTTACAGTTCTCCCCTAGTGGTCTGGTTACAGTTCTCCCCTAGTGGCCTGGTTACAGTTCTCCCCTAGTGGCCTGGTTACAGTCTGTCCCTAGTGGCCTGGTTACAGTTCTCCCCTATTGGCCTGGTTACAGTTCTCCCCTAGTGGTCTGGTTACAGTTCATCCCTAGTGGCCTGGTTACAGTTCTCCCCTAGTGGCCTGGTTACAGTTCTGCCCCTAGTGGCCTGGTTACAGTTCTCCCCTAGTGGTCTGGTTACAGTTCTCCCCTAGTGGCCTGGTTACAGTTCTCCCCTAGTGGCCTGGTTACAGTTCTGTCCCTAGTGGCCTGGGTACAGTTCGTCCCTAGTGGCCTGGTTACAGTTCTCCCCTAGTGGCCTGGTTACAGTTCTCCCCTAGTGGCCTGGTTACAGTTCGTCCCTAGTGGCCTGGTTACAGTTCTCCCCTAGTGGTCTGGTTAAAGTTCTCTCCTAGTGGCCTGGTTACAGTTCGTCCCTAGTGGCCTGGTTACAGTTCTCCCCTAGTGGTCTGGTTACGGTTCTCCCCTAGTGGCCTGGTTACGGTTCGTCCCTAGTGGCCTGGTTACAGTTCGTCCCCTAGTGGTCTGGTTACAGTTCGTCCCCTAGTGGTCTGGTTACAGTTCGTCCCTAGTGGTCTGGTTGCAGTTCTCCCCTAGTGGCCTGGTTACAGTTCGTCCCTAGTGGTCTGGTTACAGTTCTCCCCTAGTGGCCTGGTTACAGTTCGTCCCTAGTGGTCTGTTTACAGTTCTCCCCTAGTGGCCTGGTTACAGTTCTCCCCTAGTGGTCTGGTTACAGTTCGTCCCTAGTGGTCTGGTTACAGTTCTCCCCTAGTGGCCTGGTTACAGTTCTCCCCTAGTGGTCTGGTTACAGTTCTCCCCTAGTGGCCTGGTTACAGTTCGTCCCTGGTGGCCTGGTTACAGTTCGTCCCTAGTGGCCTGGTTACAGTTTGTCCCTGGTGGCCTGGTTACAGTTCTCCCCTAGTGGTCTGGTGACAGTTCGTCCCTAATGGTCTGGTTACAGTTCTCCCCTAGTGGCCTAGTTACAGTTATCCCCTAGTGGTCTGTTTACAGTTCTCCCCTAGTGGCCTGGTTACAGTTCTCCCCTAGTGGTCTGGTTACAGTTCTCCCCTAGTGGCCTGGTTACGGTTCGTCCCTAGTGGTCTGGTTACAGTTCACCCCTAGTGGCCTGGTTACAGTTCGTCCCTAGTGGTCTGTTTACAGTTCTCCCCTAGTGGCCTGGTTACAGTTCGTCCCTAGTGGTCTGGTTACAGTTCACCCCTAGTGGCCTGGTTACAGTTCGTCCCTAGTGGTCTGGTTACAGTTCGTCCCTAGTGGCCTGGTTACAGTTCTCCCCTAGTGGCCTGGTTACAGTTCTCCCCTAGTAGCCTGGTTACAGTTCTCCCCTAGTGGCCTGGTTACAGTTCTCCCCTAGTGGCCTGGTTACAGTTCTCCCCTAGTGGCCTGGTTACAGTTCTCCCCTAGTGGCCTGGTTACAGTTCTCCCCTAGTGGCCTGGTTACAGTTCGTCCCTAGTGGCCTGGTTACAGTTCGTCCCTAGTGGCCTGGTTACAGTTCTCCCCTAGTGGCCTGGTTACAGTTCTCCCCTAGTGGTCTGGTTACAGTTTGTCCCTAGTGGTCTGGTTACAGTTCTCCCCTAGTGGCCTGGTTACAGTTCTCCCCTAGTGGTCTGGTTACAGTTCGTCCCTAGTGGCCTGGTTACAGTTCGTCCCTAGTGGCCTGGTTACAGTTCTCCCCTAGTGGTCTGGTTACAGTTCGTCCCTAGTGGTCTGGTTACAGTTCTCCCCTAGTGGCCTGGTTACAGTTCTCCCCTAGTGGTCTGGTTACAGTTCGTCCCTAGTGGTCTGGTTACAGTTCTCCCCTAGTGGCCTGGTTACAGTTCGTCCCTAGTGGTCTGGTTACAGTTCTCCCCTAGTGGCCTAGTTACAGTTATCCCCTAGTGGTCTGTTTACAGTTCTCCCCTAGTGGCCTGGTTACAGTTCTCCCCTAGTGGTCTGGTTACAGTTCTCCCCTAGTGGCATGGTTACAGTTCGTCCCTAGTGGTCTGGTTACAGTTTGTCCCTAGTGGTCTGGTTACAGTTCTCCCCTAGTGGTCTGTTTACAGTTCTCCCCTAGTGGCCTGGTTACAGTTCTCCCCTAGTGGTCTGGTTACAGTTCTCCCCTAGTGGCCTGGTTACAGTTCTCCCCTAGTGGCCTGGTTACAGTTCTCCCCTAGTGGTCTGGTTACAGTTTGTCCCTAGTGGTCTGGTTACAGTTCTCCCCTAGTGGTCTGGTTACAGTTCTCCCCTAGTGGCCTGGTTACAGTTCTCCCCTAGTGGCCTGGTTACAGTCTGTCCCTAGTGGCCTGGTTACAGTTCTCCCCTATTGGCCTGGTTACAGTTCTCCCCTAGTGGTCTGGTTACAGTTCATCCCTAGTGGCCTGGTTACAGTTCTCCCCTAGTGGCCTGGTTACAGTCTGTCCCTAGTGGCCTGGTTACAGTTCTCCCCTATTGGTCTGGTTACAGTTCTCCCCTAGTGGCCTGGTTACAGTTCTCCCCTAGTGGCCTGGTTACAGTCTGTCCCTAGTGGCCTGGGTACAGTTCGTCCCTAGTGGCCTGGTTACAGTTCTCCCCTAGTGGCCTGGTTACAGTTCTCCCCTAGTGGCCTGGTTACAGTTCGTCCCTAGTGGCCTGGTTACAGTTCTCCCCTAGTGGTCTGGTTAAAGTTCTCTCCTAGTGGCCTGGTTACAGTTCGTCCCTAGTGGCCTGGTTACAGTTCTCCCCTAGTGGTCTGGTTACGGTTCTCCCCTAGTGGCCTGGTTACGGTTCGTCCCTAGTGGCCTGGTTACAGTTCTCCCCTAGTGGCCTGGTTACAGTTCGTCCCTAGTGGCCTGGTTACAGTTCTCCCCTAGTGGCCTGGTTACAGTTCTCCCCTAGTGGGCTGGTTACAGTTCGTCCCTAGTGGTCTGGTTACAGTTCTCCCCTAGTGGCCTGGTTACAGTTCTCCCCTAGTGGCCTGGTTACAGTTCGTCCCCTAGTGGTCTGGTTACAGTTCTGCCCCTAGTGGCCTGGTTACAGTTCTCCCCTAGTGGCCTGGTTACAGTTCGTCCCTAGTGGTCTGGTTACAGTTCTCCCCTAGTGGCCTGGTTACAGTTCGTCCCTAGTGGCCTGGTTACAGTTCTCCCCTAGTGGTCTGGTTACAGTTCTCCCCTAGTGGCCTGGTTACAGTTCTCCCCTAGTGGCCTGGTTACAGTTCTCCCCTAGTGGCCTGGTTACAGTTCTCCCCTAGTGGTCTGGTTACAGTTCTCCCCTAGTGGCCTGGTTACAGTTCGTCCCTAGTGGTCTGGTTACAGTTCTCCCCTAGTGGCCTAGTTACAGTTATCCCCTAGTGGTCTGTTTACAGTTCTCCCCTAGTGGCCTGGTTACAGTTCGTCCCTAGTGGTCTGGTTGCAGTTCTCCCCTAGTGGCCTGGTTACAGTTCGTCCCTGGTGGCCTCGTTACAGTTCGTCCCTAGTGGCCTGGTTACAGTTCGTCCCTAGTGGCCTGGTTACAGTTCGTCCCTAGTGGTCTGGTTACAGTTCGTCCCTAGTGGTCTGGTTACAGTTCGTCCCTAGTGGTCTGGTTACAGTTCGTCCCTAGTGGCCTGGTTACAGTTCTCCCCTAGTGGTCTGGTTACAGTTTGTCCCTAGTGGTCTGGTTACAGTTCTCCCCTAGTGGTCTGGTTACAGTTCTCCCCTAGTGGCCTGGTTACAGTTCTCCCCTAGTGGTCTGGTTACAGTTCATCCCTAGTGGCCTGGTTACAGTTCTCCCCTAGTGGCCTGGTTACAGTCTGTCCCTAGTGGCCTGGTTACAGTTCTCCCCTATTGGTCTGGTTACAGTTATCCCCTAGTGGCCTGGTTACAGTTCTCCCCTAGTGGCCTGGTTACAGTCTGTCCCTAGTGGCCTGGTTACAGTTCGTCCCTAGTGGCCTGGTTACAGTTCTCCCCTAGTGGCCTGGTTACAGTTCTCCCCTAGTGGCCTGGTTACAGTTCGTCCCTAGTGGCCTGGTTACAGTTCTCCCCTAGTGGTCTGGTTAAAGTTCTCTCCTAGTGGCCTGGTTACAGTTCGTCCCTAGTGGCCTGGTTACAGTTCTCCCCTAGTGGTCTGGTTACGGTTCTCCCCTAGTGGCCTGGTTACGGTTCGTCCCTAGTGGCCTGGTTACAGTTCTCCCCTAGTGGCCTGGTTACAGTTCTCCCCTAGTGGGCTGGTTACAGTTCGTCCCTAGTGGTCTGGTTACAGTTCTCCCCTAGTGGCCTGGTTACAGTTCTCCCCTAGTGGCCTGGTTACAGTTCGTACCGAGTGGTCTGGTTACAGTTCTCCCCTAGTGGCCTGGTTACAGTTCTCCCCTAGTGGCCTGGTTACAGTTCGTCCCTAGTGGTCTGGTTACAGTTCTCCCCTAGTGGCCTGGTTACAGTTCGTCCCTAGTGGTCTGGTTGCAGTTCTCCCCTAGTGGTCTGGTTACAGTTCTCCCCTAGTGGCCTGGTTACAGTTTTCCCCTAGTGGCCTGGTTACAGTTCTCCCCTAGTGGCCTGGATACAGTTCTCTCCTAGTGGTCTGGTTACAGTTCTCCCCTAGTGGCCTGGTTACAGTTCGTCCCTAGTGGTCTGGTTACAGTTCTCCCCTAGTGGCCTAGTTACAGTTATCCCCTAGTGGTCTGTTTACAGTTCTCCCCTAGTGGCCTGGTTACAGTTCACCCCTAGTGGTCTGGTTACAGTTCTCCCCTAGTGGCCTGGTTACAGTTCGTCCCTGGTGGCCTGGTTACAGTTCGTCCCTAGTGGCCTGGTTACAGTTCGTCCCTAGTGGCCTGGTTACAGTTCGTCCCTAGTGGTCTGGTTACAGTTCGTCCCTAGTGGTCTGGTTACAGTTCGTCCCTAGTGGTCTGGTTACAGTTCGTCCCTAGTGGCCTGGTTACAGTTCTCCCCTAGTGGTCTGGTTACAGTTTGTCCCTAGTGGTCTGGTTACAGTTTGTCCCTAGTGGTCTGGTTACAGTTCTCCCCTAGTGGCCTGGTTACAGTTCTCCCCTAGTAGCCTGGTTACAGTTTGTCCCTAGTGGCCTGGTTACAGTTCTCCCCTAGTGGTCTGGTTACAGTTCTCCCCTAGTGGCCTGGTTACAGTTCTCCCCTAGTAGCCTGGTTACAGTTTGTCCCTAGTGGCCTGGTTACAGTTCTCCCCTATTGGCCTAGTTACAGTTCTCCCCTAGTGGTCTGGTTACAGTTCGTCCCATTTGGTCTGGTTACAGTTCGTCCCTAGTGGCCTGGTTACAGTTCTCCCCTAGTGGCCTGGTTACAGTTCTCCCCTAGTGGCCTGGTTACAGTTCGTACCGAGTGGCCTGGTTACAGTTCTCCCTAGTGGTCTGGTTACAGTTCTCCCCTAGTGGCCTAGTTACAGTTATCCCCTAGTGGCCTGGTTACAGTTCTCCCCTAGTGGCCTGGTTACAGTTCTCCCCTAGTGGCCTGGTCACAGTTCGTCCCTTGTGGCCTGGTCACAGTTCGTCCCTTGTGGCCTGGTTACAGTTCGTCCCTTGTGGCCTGGTTACAGTTCGTCCCTAGTGGCCTGGTTACAGTTTGTCCCTAGAGGACTGGTTACAGTACGGCCTGGCAATTTGGGGGATAATGAAGTGGTACATCTTCCCCAGTTGTATGATAGTGGTGCACCAGATTACAGCAGCCACCCCTGAGCTGAGTAATGGGATTCAGTCCCACAATGAGCTGTTCACTTGATAAGAAACCAATTCAGTCTCCCCTTCCTTCCGATATTAGCAGCAGCTTCCCTGGCTTACCGTGGGCTAATGAAATGCCTAAACAAATACGTCCTCTACAATTTAATAGAGCTAGACACTGTACAGAACATAGTAAGAAGCATAGATGGGTATATGGAAGTCTTCGTCATCGACTGCAGGGCTCCATGGAAGTTCCACGCAGAATGCTAATGGTTTTGATTGAGGGAGGGGGGAATATTGTTCCTGCTACCACAATGTAACTACTGATAACCAGGATAATCACTATTGAGCTGAAATATGACTACCCCTGCACCTACAATAAATGTGATTCACTGCCTGTAAGACAACACAAAATGGGACACGACATTCTATGTGCTCATCATATTTTTTTATTGTGAGTCACCCCAAACACATATTTTTGAGTAGTGTAAAAGACTTTCCCGTCAGACATGACTGACACAGTGATAACAGTAATTCCTCTCATATCGGTCACTCATTGACAGCTCTGGTGTTGGGCTTGTCTGTGTTTGTCATTCAATCAAACAGCCCTTCAGAATGTGTGTGAGTGTTTGTGTGTGTGCTTGCGCGTGCATGTGTATATGTCGGACCAGAGTAGTGAAGTGAACTTAGACCAGCAGTCCCTCTGTCTTTTAGAGCTCAGGACAAAATTACATGAGCTGTCGGGATGGGTCTGATTAAACAGTCAGAGGGGGATGGTATTGTTTTAGCAACCATTTTATCCCCTAAATGATGAATGTGGGCTAACAGAGAGAGAGAGACAGCAAGCGAGAGAGAGATTGTGTACTGTATGTGTGTGTGATGAATGATTAACCTTCATTTGTACCACAGGGTTCAATTCTCGGGCCGACTCTTTTCTCTGAATATATCAACAATGTCGCTCTTGCTGCGGGCGATTCCCTGATCCACCTCTACGCAGACGACACCATTATGTATACATCTGGCCCTTCTTTGGACACTGTGTTAACTTCTTATGGCTGAAGGGGCAGTATTGAGTAGCTTGGATGAAAGGTGCCCATATCAAATGGCCTGCTCCTCAGTCATAGTTCCTAATATTTGCATATTATTATTAGTATTGGATAGAAAACACTCTAAAGTTTCTAAAACTGTTTGAATTATGTCTGTGAGATTAACAGAACTCATATTGGCAGGCAAAATCCTGAGTTGAAATCAAAACAGGAAGTCAGAAATCTGAGCTTGTATGTATTCACCAGAGTCCCCAATGAAATCCCCTTGAGTTATGAATGATTGTGCACTGCCTAGGGGTTCCACTAGATGTCAACCATCAATAGAAATTATAATGAGACTTCTATGATGTTGTGGGAGAGAATGATAGCAGAATCAGTCATGTGTCCATCAAGCAGCCATTTTCTGATCATGCTTTTTCCTCATGGAAGCCACTTGGAACTTCCGGTTCCGGTTGGAACTTTGTTGAAGCTATATGTTAAAAACATCCTAATGATTGATTCTGTACTTAGTTTGAAATGTTTCTTCGACCGGTAATATCACATTTTGACATTTTTGTCCGATATAAAGCTGACCAGAATTAGCGCTTGGACATGTTTACCAAACACGCTAACAATTGGACATAAATAACAGATTTTTTCGAACAAAACAAACATTTATTGTGGACCTGGGATTCCTGGTGTGCTTTCTGGTGTAGATCATCAAAGGTAAGGGAATATTTATAACGTATTTTCTTGTTTATGGTGATGCCATCTTTGCAGCTGTGGTATTTTACTTTTGAGCGCCGTCTCAGATTATAGCGTGCCTTTATTTTTCCGTCAAGTTTTTTTGAAATCTGACACTGCGGTTGCATTAAGGAGAGGTATATCTATAATTCAATGTGTATAACTTGTATTATCATCTATATTTATGATGAGTATTTCTGTTGAAACGATGGGCTATGCAAAGTCACTTGATGTTTTTGCAACTAGTGAATCTAGTTGCCTCAATGTAAACTCAGATTTTTTTATATAAATATGACTTTAATCAAACAAAACATGCATGTATTGTGTAACATGAAGTCCTATGAGTGTCATCTGATGAAAATAATCGAAGGTTAGTGATTCATTTTTATCTCTATTCTGGTTTTTGTGAAGCTATCTTTAGCTGGACAAAATGGCTGTGGTTATTGTGGTTTTGTGGTGACCTAACATAATTTGTGGTGACCGAACATAGACCTAACGTTTGTAGTGCTTTCGCTGAAAAGCCTATTTGAAATCGGACACTTTGGTGGGATTAACAACAAGATTACCTTTAAAATGATATAAGACACATGAATGTCTGAGGAATTTTAATTATGAGATTTCTGTTTTTTGAATATGGCGCCCTGCACTTCGACTGGCTGTTGTCATATCGATCCCGTTAACGGGACTTCAGCCATAAGAAGTTAACAAACCTCCAAACGAGCTTCAATGTCATACAACACTCCTTCCGTGGCCTCCAACTGCTCTTAAACGCTAGTAAAACCAAATGCATGCTTTTCAACCGTTCGCTGCCCACACCCGCCCGCCCGACTAGCATCACTACTCTGAACGGTTCTGACCTAGAATATGTGGACAACTACAAATACCTAGGTGTCTGGCTAGACTGTAAACTCTCCTTCCAGACTCATATTAAACATCTCCAATCCAAAATCAAATCTAGAATCGGCTTTCTATTTCGCAACAAAGCCTCCTTCACTCACGCCGCCAAACTTACCCTAGTAAAACTGACTATCTTACAGATCCTGGACTTCAGCGATGTCATCTACAAAATAGCTTCCAATACACTACTCAGCAAACTGGATGCAGTCGATCACAGTGCCATCCGTTTTGTTACCAAAGCCCCTTATACCACCCACCACTGCGACCTGTATTCTCTAGTTGGCTGGCCAATCGCTACATATTCGTTGCCAGACCCACTGGCTCCAGGTCATCTGTAATTCTATGCTAGGTAAAGCTCTGCCTTATCTCAGCTCACTGGTCACGATAACAACACCCACCCGTAGCACGCGCTCCAGCAGGTATATCTCACTGGTCATCCCCAAAGCCAAAACCTCCTTTGGTTGCCTTTCCTTCCAGTTCTCTGCTGCCAGTGACTGGAATGAATTGCAAAAATCGCTGAAGCTGGAGACTTCTATTTCCCTCACTAACTTTAAACATCAGCTATCTGAGCAGCTAACCGATCGCTGCAGCTGTATATAGTCCATCTGTAAATAGCCCACCCAACATACCTACCTCATCCCCATATTGTTTTTATTTACTTTTCTGCTCTTTTGCACACCAGTATCTCTACTTGCACATCATCATCTGCTCATCTATCACTCCAGTGTTAATCTGCTAAATTGTAATTACTTCGCTACTATGGCCTATTTATTGCCTTACCTTCTCACGCCATTTGCACACACTGTATATAGACTTTCTTTTTCTTCTATTGTGTTATTGACTGTATGCTTGTTTATTCCATGTGTAACTCTGTGTTGTTGTTTGTGTCGCACTGCTTTGCTTCATCTTGGCCAGGTCGCAGTTGTAAATGAAAACTTGTTCTCAACTAGCTTACCTGGTTAAATAAAGGTGAAAGAAAAATAAATAAAAAATGAATCCTTATGAATGAAAGGTAAAGGCTAGCTTTGTCTTTAGCCGTTTGTCCCCTATACAAGTGTGTGGGTGTTTTCTGTGCTTTCCCACAGCCCAGGGGTGTCATTCCAGCCCCAGAGGAGACAGCCTCTATAAAACATAGTGTTTTTGCTCAATAAGGCCTTGTTAAGGCTGCTCCCGTGCCACACAGCAGATCAATCACTAAAGCAATATAACCCAGGCAAGCAACTCCTGTATTAACATTCCAGATCTAATAGTATTACCAGAGGGTTGCAGAAAGTATTCTGTGTATGTTGGTAGACTGAGGCATCACCGCTCATCTGAGGGCTTGTCAAGTCATCATCAAACCTTTGTGTCTCACAAAACACACTCCCCACTCTGTTCTGCCGCCCCTCCTCTGCCACAGACATGCTGCCTCAGGGTCACATCAAATGACCTCTAACGCCCTCCCCCTTTCTTCACTCTACCTACCCCCTTCTGTTTCTTTATGTCTCTCTCTCTGTCTCTCTCCCTCTCTCTCTTATCATTGTTTATAGCTATAGTTATGTGCTGATTGGGGGTGGTGAATGAGAACTTTACCTTCGTCTCCTCACACCTTGTTAATTTCCCCCTCGTCAACAAGTCCCAACAGCTGAGGACGGGAGCCATTCACATGAGAGAAAAACATTCACACAAGTCACATCCAATTTACTTTTTTATTTGTTTTTTCAAGGAACACCCGCCCCCCTGAAAATCAAATCAAATCAAATTGTATTGGTTGCAAACACAGTTTAGCAGATGTTATTGCGGATGCAGCTAAATGCTTGGTACAGCTTTAGGTCCAAACGTGTCTGATTAACAAAAACACACACACACACACTTTCTCTCTCTCTCCGTAACGTAAGGGGGGGTACGACGGCAGCTCTGTTAATTAGGGGTGACATGTTTATGTAACCTCCAAGCCTCCCAAACCAGATGCAATTACAGGCCCCTGGTCCCATTGACCCCAGCCCCAGCCCACTGTGGAACCACACAGCACTCTGCCTCTCTATCCCAGGCAAGAGCCAGGCTGGTCACAGGGCAGGAAGAGGGGGAGTGAGCCAGAGTTCAGTCTCTTTCACAACTCTCTCTGACGGTAGCCCAGGCGCTGTAATCCAAAGTGACGGCCACTTCAGTGGATACGGCGCAGAGCCCCCCAATTTCCGCCAAGACCCCACGGCAGGGGAAGGGGGGTTCAGGAGGGGTAGTAGAGAAGGCTGGGGCAGGGGCGGCAGACTTAATGTGGCCCAGTGAGGAAGAGTTGAGGCAGGGGCCTCATTAAAAGGCTTTACTGCACTCTGAGGTCCCTCATTAACCCACACAACAACCACTCACTATCACACTATCAAAAAGAGGTGGTTCTTTCAATACAAACATTCAATTAGCCAGTTATATTAATTCATCGGAGAGACGCCCATATCAAATTAAATCAAATCCAACTTTATTTGTCACATGCGCCGAATACAACAGGTGTAGTAGACCTTACCGTGAAATGCTTACTTACAAGCCCTTAACCAACAGTGCAATTCAAGAAAGAATTAAGAAAATATTTACCAAATTAACAAACGTAAAAAATCATTAAAAAAGGAACACAATAAAATAACAATGACGAGGCTATATACAGGGGGTATGTCACGTTCGTCATAACGATGAGACCAAGGCGCAGCGTGATTTGAATACATTCTTCTTTAATAATCGAATAAACACTAAACAAACTAACAAAACAACAAAACGAACGTGAAGCTATTTAAACCGAGTGCTGACATGCAACTACACATAGACAACTACCCACAAATACAGGTGGGAAAAGGCAACCTAAGTATGGTTCTCAATCAGAGACAACGATAGACAGCTGCCTCTGATTGAGAACCACACCCTGCCAAACACACAGAAATACCAATCATAGGAAAAGGAACATAGAATGCCCACCCAAATCACACCCTGACCAAACCAAAATAGAGACATAAAAAGCTCTCTACGGTCAGGGCGTGACAGTGTACAGGTCAGTCAAGGTAATTTGTACATGTAGGTAGGGCTGAAGTGACTATGCATAGATTAATAAACAGTGAGTAGCAGCAGTGTAAATAGTCCGGGTGGCCATTTGATTAATAATACATATACTGTATTCCACAAAATGCATAACTGTTTCTGCCTCTTTACTACCTTAGATCTTCCTTGCATCTCTGCAAACTCCCTCGCTTGAATCATAGCGAGTCACATCAGCTTAAGAACTAAAGTAGGAGGTAAAGGAGGAGGAAGTTGTATAGTTGAACACAGCCAATATGTCCACTTTAATAATGCACAGTAACATAGGGCTTTGGGGAGCCCAGCCATAGAAGGCTCCCCTCAGTCCAGTCAGATGAGAGATGACAGGCACTTACGCATACTGCCAACAGGACACAAAGCCATGGCGTAGATAAAGCCTGTAGCTCGTATCCCCAGTCATCAGTGCTCAGGCAGCACAGCCTGGCACACCAAATGATGCGTTTCATACAGACAATTAAAGAGCAAATCAATGCTGCTGCTTGGATGAAATAATGGAGGCGCAGTCATGTGCAACCACAAAGCACACAGTGGAAACATGCACAGCTACCATAGTTACAGGAGACAGCCAGTGATTGGAGCATGTTCCTCCAAGATCCCAAAGATGAAAAAGGTAGGCCAATCACACAGACCTGTTTTTGATTAAATGTTATTATTCACTGGAAAGACAGTGGTCTCTTACTAATCGTCCCATTACTGTTTTGGGTGCAGTTATAATGTAACTCATAGAGGGAATGGGGATCACAGTGAATTCAAGGCATATTACCAAAGACTTTATAAGCTTCAAAGTAAGATTAGAACTGAGTGGGTGGATAAAGTAAGGGCCTGAGATGTTACGACTATAATCACTGAGCAGCAGTCAGGGGAGGGAAAGTAGTGAGGGAAAGTAGTGCTCACTCAGCTACTCTGTCTGAGAGCCCTGATGAGCTCACACTCTGAGGACCAACAGGCCATCAAACCCTGCCTGAGACATCATCAACAGTCCTCTCACTTCGATTTAGAACGGATCTGCATACTGACTCCACACTAGAGAAAAGTTAGACTGCATCATTGTTTGTGTGTGTGTGTGTGTGTGTGTGTGTGTGTGTGTGTGTGTGTGTGTGTGTGTGTGTGTGTGTGTGTGTGTGTGTGTGTGTGTGTGTGTGTGTGTGTGTGTGTGTGTGTGTGTGTGTGTGTGTGTGTGTGTGTGTGTGTGTGTGTGCGCAAGAGAGACAGAGACAGACAGAGAGAAGACAGGCTATGTGCCCACTGCCCACAAATTGAGGTGGAAAGTGAGCTACACTTACTAACCTCCTGCCAAACGTATGACCACATTAGAGACACATATTTCCCAAAGCTCACACAGACTCGCAAAGAATGTGAAAACAAATCAAACATTGATAAACTCCCATATCTGTTATGCGAAATACCGCAGTGTGCAATCACAGCAGCAAGATTTGTGGCCCGTTGCCATGAGAAAAGGGCAACCACTGGAGCACAAACATTACAAATACCACCAATATTTATCTGATTATTTATTTTCCCTTTCGTACTTCAACTATTTGTACATTGTTACACACTGTACATAGCCAATAATATAACATTTGAAATGTCTATAATATTTTTTTTACTTTTGTGACAGTAATCAATGTTCCCTCGAATTTTCTCGGCACTGAGCAAATTTCAGGTCCGCTGAGCGCAAACTTGAACATTGTGAAAATCTGTGCAACTTTCAGCGCGCATTTACTGTGATCACTGAGGCTGTACCCGCTTTAAGTTACAGTTTTAACAGTGGCCAAGTAGGCTACTGTAGCTATTTGATCATAATGTAGGCCTACCAGAGTGGCCTACCATCAAAAACAATGGAGAAATGCATCCCATAACATTTTAACATGGAAATCTCTGTTCCATCATTCAGCCTACAGTAGCAGCCAATGTGTTGTGTTCAATGCAGGCCAACATTCCATGAGACTTTTGGGGGGGAAAACATGCAGGGCTGGACATTAACCTGTTTATCCACTTGTCCTTCAGACAAGGAGGTGACTGAAAACGGGGTTGATGCAAGAAACCACTTTACAAAATAACATGCATTATTATTCTCATACCATTATTACAGCGAATCAGACAAATTATGCTAACCTCTGCTTATTGGCTACTTAGATTATTCAAGCATGTCTCTCTTATTCAACACTGCCCCTTTAAGACATAAAAAAAGCTCTTTACCTGACTCGCTTTTCAAAGATGTCTAGGAATGTACATGTTTTGTGCTCTTGTAGGAAGCAGTCCCTCCCCTATTGCTGACTACAAATGATCTATAACTGGGCTAATAACTCACTAACTAGCAAAGAATATGAACAAAATGTGCCCACATGGCTACATGCAGATCTTGCTTTGATCTCAGAACAAGTGCATCTACTCAAGACCACAGCTATAAACACAGTCCAGTTCAAAGTAAATGGCACAGATCCATATGGCCATGGTCTATTTGTATATAGGCCTACTGCAGCTCTGATTGGTGATGCCGCACAAGTCTGTGTAGAGTACAGGTTGAGTAGTGTGTGTCAATGCAATAGAATCCTACTCTGATGCATTCTGCCTACAACAAAATATCTTACATAGTTTGTTTTATTTCGGGATGTTGCATTGAAAGTGGCTAATATTGCGTTGATTTGATCACAATTGCCACAGTAAAGAGAAACGTTGATAGTGTTAACTAATAGGGAAAACCTTCGAAAGTTGAGTGAAGTTCAATCTGGTGCTTCTCTCTGTGGGCTGATACAGTATTTGTTCTGCGCAGCAGTCCCGGGGGAGCTGCGCGGCAGTCTCGCGACTACTCCTTGACTGCGCACGTGCATAGCTAAGAGAGAACATTGAGTATAATGTTAACTGATTGTTTATTTCTCTTTTGTTTATTGTCTATTCCATTTGCTTTGGCAATGTAAACATATGTTTCCCCAGCCAATAAAGCCATTTGAATGTAATTTAATTGAGAGACAGAGAGACAGAGAGAGACAGAGAGAGACAGAGAGAACATAAGGAAGGGTCTACACACCAGCCTGGTTGGTTGTGATGTTGACGGAGGAGTACTGTGGTGAGTAGGGGCTCTGGTCAGAGACACCGTTGACGGCCTGCACCTCAAAGGTGTACTGTGTGTGGGCCAGCAGGTCACTGATGTAGACCCGGGGCTCAGTCAGACCCAGCTGGCGGGGTACAAACTGGACGTTGTCGCCACAGCGCGTGCAGCCTCCCCGGCCCCCTCCACAGCTCTTACAGATGATGTTGAAGACCACGTCCTCACGACCACCTGACTCCCTAGGATGCTGCCACTCCAGCATCAGAGACGTCTCATTCACGATGGACAGAACATTCTGAGGAGCAGACGGCACCGCTGGAGAAACACAGACAATATACAGTCAACATCTTAGTTGGTTTCTGTATGGAATGTGAGAAGCACTGACAGAAGTCTCATATGTAGACTATGGTTTGCCTACAGACTTGAGGTGAAAGAAAAAAATGTGGAGAAATGATAGGGACTCAATCTACTCTAGTCAGTTCAAAAGCACTACTTCATGACATTTCATTTAGATGTTGGCAGGGGAATTATGTTTCCTGTGTCCTTGGAGTTCTGGGGGGTGAGAATACCAGAGCCAGTATCACTCTACTCAAATAACTCCTTCACTGGAGAAGAGAGAACCCACACGCCCACAAATAGAGCACAGTCTCTTTGAGGTCTTTGCCTGGTATGCTCAACTTAATAGGATGCCCATTTAAACACACTGATCTTCAACATGAGGTGACTTTTGATGTCCATTATGCCACATGTTTCTGTTTCAATCCGTTAGTTATGTACAGCAGAGCACCAAGTAGACGTACTGCAAGACAGAGAAAGTGACTGTTCCTCAAACACAACCACTTCTTATAGAGGCATCACTGGTTGAAAGTAACATTCCCCATGGCATCACATTTGACTGACAGCCCAAACAAATGTACAATGAGTACTGTTTATCTTTTACGGGCATGTGCAGCTAATTAGGGAGGATGCTCTCTCCAGGGCTAATGAGATAAACAAGGAAATTCCCCCCGCCCACAAACTCCTAAACCTGAATTGATCACTTATTTAACCGCCCTTTTAATTGGCTCCCATTAAGGGACTTCCAGGCCTGGAGCAGTGCCCATCGAGGCCCTCTGTCTGTCTGTGTCTCTCTATCATGCGAAACAGCCTCGTAAACATCATCTCCTTCCTGGGGAGGGTTGGGATGGGCAGCTAATGGCCCCAGTTAGCTCGCGGGCCACTCGAATGGGCCCGTTTCCCTTCTTTAATCAGCCCGGGCCCGCTGTGTTTAATACCAGCGACGTGACGCTGCTTTCTCATTCAGCTGCTCTGCTCCCAGAGCCGGGCTTATGCAAATCTCCTTTGTTGGAAGCGCTCAAATCTTTCTCTCCCTCTCCCTTTCACAGATAAAAAAAACTGCCAGGGTGGTGAAAGGAGCTGTCTCTCTTCTCTTCTTCTCTTCCCTCTCTCTCACTTCTTCTCTTCCCCCTGTCTCTCCTCTCTCCCCCTTACTCTTTTCTTAGCACACTGTATATACTGCATATTCCTCTCTCTCTATCTGTTTCTGTATTTCCCTCACTCTTTCTTTCTCTTTTCTTAGACCCTCCGTCAACCACAAATTCCAATTTAAATGGCTTCATTGGCATGACAAGAGGAATATTGGCCCAGGCTATTCTCTCCGTCTGTTCCCTTACAATGCTGTATGGCCTGGCCCAGTAACCTCTGCTTTGGCTGAGGGCAGCAGGGCTCTGTGATGTGAGGAAGGGAGGGTGGCCTGTGTGTTGGGCCAGACCTGTTGGCATGGGCTCTATGAGCATGTCAGTGCTGGGTGTATGTGAAGGACTCCTCTCTGACCGGACTGTTTGTGCTCAGAGAGGCTGTGGTATCCTTTGATTTCTGATTCCTGTCAGTTCCTCAGGGTGTGAAATTAAAAGAGTGTGAGTGTGCGAGTGTGCATGTATGTGTTTCTGTGTGTGCATTTAGTTGACAGTACGTACTTGTGCAGGGCATCTGGATGGGATCTGAGTCGGTGCGATAGTAACCGTTGCGGCACACACAGTTAGTGGCTCCTTCATTGGTGGTACGGCTGTTGATTGGACACTGCATGCAGGATGCATCACCCTGTATAGGCTTGAAGAAGGCCGATGGACAAGCTGGAAAAATAACACAAGAGAGAGAGAAATGAGATATGAACATATTCCTGTTTGTCTGCATCTCACTTTACGAGATATGCCATCCAGCTGCCACAATGCAAAATAATCTCATGTAAGGAAGTATGTGGGGATGACAACTGTGTTTTTCTTTCATCATTCAGCTTGCTCACAGCACGCTAGTTGCCTGAGATCTTCTGGAGTAGTCTACTTCCTGTTAAGTGCAGTCTTTAAAGTCCTGAGTGGGAGGAAAATATACAGCCATGGATAGGGATGACGTTGATCACACACCACTGCATCGAAACTGTGTATGTGTGTGTGTGTGTGTGTGTGTGTGTGTGTGTGTGTGTGTGTGTGTGTGTGTGTGTGTGTGTGTGTGTGTGTGTGTGTGTGTGTGTGTGTGTGTGTGTTCGTGCACATTCAAAAAACAGTGAAGCACTACCATTTACAGTGAAACTCACTCTTTCTGAATTCTCTTTATCTTTACCTCAGATCCACCTGCCCCGCCACACACTCAAGCGCGCATGCATGCATGCACACGCACACACACACACTGTGGAACCCTTCCCAGAATGCACAGCAGCACCTGCTCGAGCACCATGTCAAGAGCTGTTTTTGTACTGGG
The DNA here is from genome assembly GCF_045679555.1 of Salvelinus alpinus. NCBI lineage: Eukaryota > Metazoa > Chordata > Actinopteri > Salmoniformes > Salmonidae > Salvelinus > Salvelinus alpinus. The sequence continues at coordinate 29,504,254 of NC_092087.1, read as the reverse complement.
GCCAAACCAGCTGAGGTTGGTTCAGCTTGAGATAATCACCACCCACCTCTCTCCATCCGGAAGAGGATGAGATGGAGTGGTGTGGGGACGAGCTAAAGCAACGAGCTAAAGCAACACATGACAAATTGACACGCAGAAGGTGCCACACTTATGAATGACCTCCACAGTGTTCTGAATGTCCATATACCAATGCTACCAGAGAACTATCTCTGTTGTCATTGAATGAAGTTTAGCTGAATAAATGTGAAGGTAGTATATAGCTTGTTAACACCATCTTCTAAAATGTGTTCACAAAACAATAGTAACATAATTTAAGAACATCTACTATAGATGCATAGGCTATTCCCGTGAAACTGTTTGAGATCAAATGGTTGGCATGCAGATGCAGCTTTCACCCATAAAATGTGGAGAATTATCATTGACGATTGGCAGTGATGATGGCATATTTCGGTGTTTGAGGGTATTAAAAAGACGAACATTTCTAGGCATAAGCAGAGTTTGCATTTGGAGGATGCATTTTAGCAATAGAATAGCCCAATATTATTCAATAGACTACATCAGTCAGTACACACTGACTGTAACGTCATTTACTCTTTTTTTGCTCTCCGGCACCTAAAAAAATACATCTACACCACTGAATACATTATGCAACATTGGAATCGGTCAGGAACCCACAGAGCAAAAAAACAAAACAATCTGGAGGGATCCTTATTCTGTTGAATACTCTGCATCATATCCCATCTCACAAATTCTCACTACTTTCCATAATCTCACAAACTCTCACTATGTTCCATATCTAGTAAAAATAAAACAATCATATCCCTATCCATCCCTGGTCTGAGCTGGCAATTACAGCTGGATTAAAATATGTGCTTTATTGGGAGAAGGTCAAATCACAAGGCAGAATAAATCTGGATTCAATCCCACTGTTTTTACTAGGAAGACAGATCCCAGTTCCCAGTCACCATGCTGGAGCACCATGTTGGAGCAAGATTACTGCTCTTTTCCAATCCCAACTCCCCACAAACTCTCTGTAGAACACATCTCAATCATCATCCTCCCTTCAAAACTGCTAAACACACTATTGCACTTCTGCGTTCTAGTAGCCCTGGCCCATCAAACTCAGATTCCTTTGAAGAAACTGCCTCACACACACATACACACACAGAGAGAGGACAATGTTCCGTGAAGCTGATGCATCTTGTGGATAGCTAAAGCAAAAATAAATTTTCAGCGAGAGGCTCTTGACTTGGATGATATCGTAGTCATAAACGTCAGCCGCAGGAAACGGTATTGGATATAAATACTGAGAAAATCTGATCGAGCTCTTCAATAAATATTAGTCTTGACATGTTTTTCTTCTCACGTGATTGATGAAGGAAAGTGGCCCGGTACAGAGTGAAACATGAGGCCGGCACATTCACACTGCCAGTCACCAGAGTCACAGAATGAGGCCCCAGCTCTGTGGATTGGGACTGGGACTAAAGGACACAGTGAAGTCTAAGGCAGTGAAGAGGTCAGAGGAGCGCGATACCAAAGGAAATAGCAGAAAGGGCCAGTGAGAAGGAAAGGAGAAGGGGTGGAGCAGAGGAGAGAAAAAGAGAAAGACAGAAGGCAGTAGGCAGTGCTTAGGATTGAATGAATGAGTGTGTTAAGGAGTTTAGGCCAAGTATGTTTTAGATGGAAGAGAGAGTTGGGAAGGGGGCACAGTGTCAAAAACGAGCTCTATTGTTTGGTAGCCAGATATGGCCAGGAATGGCCAGACAGACATACAGACCAGGCTGTTTTAGGTGTGGGCTCAGCCTGTCACCGCCAGCTAGCCTTTTGGGGGCCCTAAGGAAGATTTGGTTGGGGGTCCTTTCACCAAGCCGGCAAAATGTTTTAGTGGCCCTTGACGGGTCATTTTGCCATGGGATGGATTTCTCTGTGTGCAATTTTATAACAAATGTCATGTAATTCTCCTTAATATTCCATGGGGCAGATATAAAAAAAGTTCTACACAGTTCTACACATCTAGCCATAGGGAGGAGAGAACATTCAGTATTTTTATAACAAATTTCATGCAATTCTACTCATTTTGCCATCGGGCAGAGAGACAGTTTTGCTGTTTAAAATCTAATTCCCTGCAATTCTACACATTTTGCCATGGGATGAAGATACATTTTTGTAGTTTGAAAGCTGTTTTCCTGCAATTTGACACATTTTGCCATGACTAATGATACAGTATCTGAGTGAGAGTGACTAACAAAATCAATGGGGGCCCCTTGGAGGTCAGGGCCCCTGGGCACGTGCCCTGCATTCCTGGTCGGTAATTTGGCCATGTTTACTACAAGTTTAGAGAACTGCCTGAACTAACTTGCCAATCCAAAAATTGTTATGGCTAATTGAGTGACTGCCAGTGACAAGAGAAAAACTGCTGATGCATAAACACATTTTTTACCTACACCTTGAGTATTCTACTATTTTAACACTCAACAGTTGAGTTCCTTTTTCTTGGTCAGGGGCCCCATAAGCGATTGCTTATGCCTGGAGCCGGCCCTGCCGCCAGGGCCTTTATTTTGGGGTGGGGGGGTGGGGGGGAATTCCACAAGTCTTTCAAGAGGCTGTGTTGGAGGGCTGATGAGCTGCTTGGTGTCAGATGTAGCCTGCGGAAGAGTACAGAGCTCTGATTAAAAAGCAGATCAGCACTTTGATTCCCTCCTTGCTCAGATTGGTACTGTTGAGCTGTTTGATCACAATCTCCCTCGAATCCCTCAGTCGACATGTAAGGGCGAAAGTCTTTTTTGGATGTAGCTTCCAACTTCAGACATCCCTCTGGCAAGGGGAAGTAATATGAGGGAAATATTCATTGCTGGAGTTTTATATTCCCTTCTCTCTTGTATTCTTTTTAAATACAGTACCAGTCAAACGTTTGGACACACCTACTCATTCAGGGATTTTTACTTAATGTTTTACTATTTTCTACATTGTAGAATAATAGTGAAGACATCAAAACTATGAAATAACACATATGGAATCATGTAGTAACCAAAAAAGTGTTAAAGAAATCAAAATATATTTCATATTTTTTATTGTTCAAAGCAGCCACCCTTTGCCTTGATGACAGCTTTGCACACTCTACTGTATATGTCTATTAATATCATTAGATAAATAAGCAATGTTTTCCTCAGCTCTTAGAACCTATGGATTTTGACAGAAGTGATGAAACGCCACATTAAGTCAAGAAGAAAAGGCAGACAGAAACATTCTAATGGAATTTATAAACACTTCGGATTTAATTTAGTGGCAGCCATGTCAAAGGGTCCAGATCACCTCAAAGTGGTTCCAGGCACACGTCAGAAAAGGAAAGGCTTGGCTGTCACATCTCAATGACTGCTGTTCTCCAGCGCAGAGGCAACACAGTGACTGGATAGAGGCCAATCCTTTCTGTCTGTGTTTATGACTTCTAATAACACATCCTGACATAAAGAATTTAATTGGAAGTACTGTAGACCCACTGTAAAAAAAAATTGTATTGTGAGAAGTGAGTCCTCCGTGCCAGGGAGCCCGTCAGGTTTTACAGCAGGTCATTTGCTAGTTGTTTCAAAAGGTTTAGCCAGTCAGGCAGATTTATGTCAGAGGAAAGGAAAAGACACTGTATCCACCCTAGTCTGTATTTGTGTGTGAGGTGGGCCTCCATTGTTTTCAGTGACAATGCTGATTATGAAGCCAGCCACTCTACTGGAAGCATTCTGAGCTGCTGGTGCATCTGGCTTCTCCAGCTCAGTTTGCTTACACACAAACACACACACACAGACACACACAAATACATGCAGGCAGCACAGCAGCATAACTGTGAGCCCAGACAGCCAGGAGTAACAAAACAAAGGCTGGGCATTTTACATTTCCATCATGGCCGTCTGAGCTGTGCAATGCTTCACTATGGCCGGGGAATCATCTGGCTGAAACAGCCACTAATCCAACCAGAGCAGGTCTATTGAGAAAAACCCATGACCTGTTCCACACCTCCCTCCACCCTGTCTCCCATCCCCCAGCAACCCCGCCCGACAGAGAGGTGCTTTGTCCAGCAGGCCGGAGGACTGCAGCAGTGACGGTGAACACCCCCCACCCCCTCTCCTGTTTCCCCATTCCTCCTATTCAGCTGCTCCACAACCAGCCCCTAAAACTGCTGCATTTAATGAAAGCAGCATTAAAAAGAGACAAGGGAGAGAAAGAGGGGTAAGGTGTGTGTGTGTGTGTGTGTGTGTGTGTGTGCGCATGTATGCGTGTGTGTGTACTTGCGCGTGTGTCCAATGCTCGCGCGCGTGTGTACGTGCGTACATGAGTGTGTGTTTGTGTGCGCTTCTGTGTGTGAATCAGGGATGTGTGAAAGAGAAAAGGTTGGAGAGAAAAATAATTGGAGGTGTGAAGGTTTGTTAGCACAGCAGAAAAAAGTGCTGAAAGCAGTGAAAATGGCCAGAGTCACAGGGTATTTCCTATTGCCACTGAGAGGACTACTGTAGGGAGGACCGGGCTTCTGCACGGCTTTCCTGCTTTCTATCTACTGTCTCTGTCTCCTGTATAAACAATTTGGATTAATTACTGGGAACTAGAGATCAGATGTTATCCCTTAATAAGGATAGCCCATAAAGAGAGAGGACTGTTTTGTGCCATACTTACGGTCCCGCGATGGAGCAGATCAAATCCAAATTAGATTAGGAAAAACAGTCAGCTATAATAGGGACAGCACGCAAATATGAATGATTTACTCTGCGCCAAAAGTCTCTGTAGTGGTCACATGTGAGGAGAAGCTAACCTTGCCTAAGGACAGCATCCATAACGTAGGTAGGAGGTGTTTAGTACAACAGCCAGTCTGTCCCATCGATGTAACCTTTCCCATAGGGAACACACTCTTTTTGGCTGAGCGGCGACGCAGGGCCCCGGAATTCAATTAGGGCCCGGGCCTCGCCAGCTAATTCAATCAGGACGGTGTTAAAGCAATAATACAACTGGCATTCGCTTCACCCCACACATGGGCACAAATTAGATATTCACTTCCCTCTCAATTTTTCCCTGTCTGATGCAATTAGCGTGCCTGAATCTCGCCGTGGCTCGCACTGGGGAGCAGGGTGTGAGGCTGACCATCAATGATCTACTATATGTAAATGAAGCTTCTCTCCACGTCCTGGATAGGACAGGAACACTTCCAGCGTGAGTCGGATGCCCACTGTCACTACTGAGGAGAGGAGGAGAGGGCTGGACTGCTCGGGTGATTCAGAGGCTGGGGTCAGAACAGCAGCCCTCACTGGTGATGTACTCCCCTCTACGCCCAGTGATGGCTGGGCTCCTGTCATCTTACATTCTATGCATGTGTGTGTACACTACACATGTACATAGCCCTATCTGTGTTTTCATTATGAATTAATGTGTGAGTGTGTGTGCCTGCAGAAGGATGTGGCAGGTGGAAAGTGACTGTTCGTCAGTGTCCCTGCTCTAAGCCATGTCTCCTCTACAGTTGTCAGTGAGCTCTCCTCAGACAGCATCAAGCCCAAATCTACCCAGCGGGCGCCATGGAGACAGATTAGGTGCTCCGGTGGAGCCCATGTGAGCAGGAGATTAGTAAGAAATGTGTGAGACACCTGGGAAATGGTCTCTCAGTGGGCAGGCTCACCAGCATAACAGCTGGAGAGGGGAGGGCCCAGTTTTACAGCACAGACTAGACATCCAGCACACACACACACACACCCACACCCACACCCACACCCACACCCACACCCACACACACACACAATACTCACAGTATAACTTTATAAACAACCCCTGTCCACAGCCCACAGGTCGATTTCACCTATCTACATGTCTCCTACAATAGGTGCTAAATACAAGGCTCAGATGTACCCTGTGTCCCAGTGTTGGTATCTTAGGTTTCCCTCCATGTGTATACCTACAGCATAACTGTGTTATGGTTAAGCAATCAAGGACAAAAAGCACATGTGATAGGCAAACATAGAAGCTCACAAAAAATCATCTGTTGGTGGATTAAAGCCAGAAATCCCCATTCATTATGTTCATTCCTTCAGCCTTCTGCATGCTGGCGCCTAGCTTGCTCGCATACCGATTGAGTGTGCTCGCATACTTCTTTAAAAAGACCTTCGCTTGAAAAACAAGAAAAAAGCAGCAATACTACTGTTTGTCCATTTTGAGACGCTGTAGCCAATATACACTTCCTCAAAATAGTCAGAATTAGTCTAAGATAACTCAAGAAATATGTCATTGATTTTGACGTTAGTTGTGCAATTTGACATCTAACTAAGATGTTTGGTGCAGTATTTTATATTGAAAAACGATTTGTCTCTCGTTGAATGACAACAAACCCTTCATTGTTGAATCCCTACTGTTGACTGGTCACAGACGAAGGGGCATACACTTCGTCTACCGACTTCGGCTTGCCTCGAGAAAAATGAAAGCAGCCGAATAAAAAACTTGCCATAGACCAAAACGAACCAAAAAGTAATTAAATGTTGTCATAATATATGCACAAACTGTTACGAACTATTTCGGAAGGAAGCACACGGACGCCTTCAGACATAAAATGCAAACACAAACCAACACACACCTCTGCACGCACTTGGACCATCTCCTGATACTGTATCGTTCACATGTGGCAAACATTATCTTTCTAATTCAAACAACATAGTGTTCCTTGAGTTGGAACACAGCACAGTCATCAGGTCATAAAATACCCCAGAAATGTGAAATCAGCAAAGGGAAAAGTATCTTAACCGCAGTATTTCCATAGTGTCTGATAACTACCATGTGTCTATAGATGAAAAAGAAAGATGAAAGGGGAGAATCTCTGGAGCCATACATTCAGCACGGTAATAATGTCTGGAATTTTCACTGCATCTTTTTTTCTCTCTCATTTTTTTGAGAAAAGAAGCAGATATGGGGAATGGTAAAATTACAGGCATCTGAGCTGACAGATACACAGAAATCGTGAAGGGTCATTTCATGCAGGCAGATCACTTGACAATTTGGTCTCTGGACGGTATTAGGGGCTAATCAGGTTGGCGGTGGACCTCCATAGTACATGGGGCTACAGATGGTTGGGGTGTGGCCAGGGAGAGTCAGGCTGACCCCTGTGAGAGCATTAATCTCTATTAAAGATGCCCTGTCAACCAACCTGGCTGCGGCTACATCTCCTGGCTGAAGTCACAGGAGCTATGTCTAAAACCCACCTTAACTCATGAATATGATTAGCACAAGACATAGCTGAACAGGAAGATGAATACAGTTTATACGCTGAATAGCCTGTAGCGATGACCATTGTCACACATACAAAACCCCTTTTTGACACATTGAGTTACACAATGATACGTCAAGTGGAATGTAAGTGGTATAACTCCCAACTAAAGTGAAAGCAAATCATACAACATTATACTCACTGATGTCGCAGTGGTAACGAGGACAAAAGAGTCTACTCCTGCCATTATCCACACAAGGCTTTTCTGACAGGTGCTAACAGGAGTTACTATATGTAGTCATCATCTGCAACTCTTGTACGGACTCGGCAGAGGCGAAGGTCGAGAGCCGTGCGTCCTCCAAAACACAACCCAGCCAAGCCGCACTGCTTCTTGAAACAACGCCCACTTAACTTCTCTAGGGTAGGGGGCAGCATTTTCACGTTTGGATGAAAAACATACCCAAATTCAAATGCCAGTTACTCATCGCCAGGAGATAGGATATGCATATTATTAGTAGATTTGGATAGAAAACACTCTGAAGTTTCAAAAATTGTTTGAATCATGTCTGTGAGTATAACAGAGCTTATTTGGCAGGCGAAACCCCGAGGACAAACCATTCAGATTATTAATTTCTTTAGGTCACTGTCTTTTCAATGAGTTTTCATTGGGAAACCAGATTTCTAAGCAACTTGCTTGCAGTTCCTACGGCTTCCACTGGATGTCAACAGTCGTGAGAAATAGGTTGAGGTTATTCCTTTGTGTAATGAAGAAATACGGCCATCTTGAAGTCGAGGCACTCCTGGTGTCCTAGACATGCGTTTCAATCAAACAGAAGGCATGCTACATATCGTTTTAATCCTGTATTGAACACATATCATCCCGTCTTCAATTTTATCAATTATTAACGTTAAGAAATACCTAAAGTTGTATTACATAAGTAGTTTGACATTTTTTGTCAAAGTTTACAGGTAACCTTTGATATATTTTGTCGTCATGTTTGAGCAAGTTGGAACCGGTGTTTTTCTGGATCAAACGCGCCAAATAAATGGACATTTTGGACATATATCGACGGAATTAATCGAACAAAAGGACCATTTGTGAAGTTTATGGGACATATTGGAGTGCTAACAACAGAAGCTTGTCAAAGGTAAGGCATGAATTATATTTTTATTCTGCGTTTTGTGTCGCTCCTGCAGGGTTGAAATGTTTTCTCTCTTTTGTTTACAATGGTGCTATGCTCAGATAATAGCATCGTATGCTTTCGCTGAAAAGCCTATTTGAATTCTGACATGTTGGCTGGATTCACAACCAGTGTAGCTTTAATTTGATATATTTCATGTGTGATTTAATGAAAGTTAGATTTTATAGTAATTTTCATAGTCATTCATTTTAATGTGGCGCTATGCATTTTCTCAGGCTTTTTGCCAAGTGATACAGTAGCGTCTTGCCTAAACTCAGATTTTTGGATATAAATATGAACTTTACTGAACATAAAATACATGTATTGTGTAACATGAAGTCCTATGAGTGTCATCTGATGAAGATTATCAAAGGTTAGTGATTAATTCTATCTCTATTTCTGCTTTTTGTTAATGCTCTCTTTAGCTGAAAAAATGGCTGTCTTTTTCTGTGACTTGGCTCATACCTTACATAATCATTTGGTGTGCTTTCGTCGTAAAACCTTTTTGAAATCGGACACTTTGGCTGGATTTACAACAAGTGTAGCTTTAAAATGGTTTAAAATACTTTTAAAGGAATTTAAATTATGGGATTTCTGTTGTTTTGAATTTGGCGCCCTGCAGTATCACTGGCTGTTGATGAGGTGGGACGTCCCACATACCCTAGAGAGGTTAACCCAGAAGCCAGCCGCACTAATGTGTCGGAGGAAACACAGTACCCCTGGCGAACATGTCAGCGTGCACTGCACCCGGCCTACCACAGGAGTCGCTAAGGGACAAGAACATCCCTGCTGGCCAAACCTTCCCCTGGACAACGCTGGGCCAATTGTGCGCCGCCCCATGGGTCTCCCGGTCGCAGCTGGCTGCGGCAGAGCCTGGACTCGAAGCAGGATCTCTAGTGGCACAGCTAGCACTGCGATGCAGTGCCTTAGACCACTGTGCCACTTGGGAGGCCCATCTCCCAGACTGATTTAACGTGGCTTCACTCAGCTAGTACTGCATGCTACCATGAAATAAGAGAGAAAGATATATTGCACTGCAACAGGACACTAAGTCATGGTGGCTATTGTAATATGAGTGTTAAAGTAATCCAGGATGGGGAGAAAAAAATGGACTTTCCCCATTCGCACCCGAATGGGCGTTCTCTGTTGAGAATTTGAGTAGGAAACGGGACGATGTAAGAGTGACATGGTCACACACACGGACAAAGGACATGGACACCCCACCCCATGGGAACAGCATACCTGCCGAACCTCAGGACACAACCAATAACATGGGGATTAGGATTGTAAAGCACTTGGTCATAACATTTCCACACTTATTGGAACCAATGATATATATAAACCCTAGATAGCTGACGCTACGTCTTGTCCAATAAGAGCCTTTGAAGCCAACGAGCCGCCATTATCATACTCCTCCTTTCTGGGCTTTGAATAATGGAAGTGATGATATCCCCACATTCCACATTAAAATAGCCAATTTGTCAACAATGCCACGATGTGTGGCATTTGGATGCAGCCAGCACCAATTCAAGGCATATGGAAAGACATTTCATATGTAAGTATCAGAATTATTTGTGTAAAAAATGTACATTTTGGTTTATTTTGAGAGACAGACTGGTCCTGACCGCTTGTGGTAATGTGTAACCATACAGTAGCAATGGATGCAAGCAAATGTCTGTATATGCTAGCTAGCTAGCTAGCTTATAAAACTATAATCCATTGTTGATGTTATTAAGCATGGATGAAGTGATGATACATATGCACAATTGAACTGCTGTTCTTATGGATTTTCTAAAAGTCCTTTCATGACTGTTGAAGAATGTTAGCACGTCATATTGTACTAAGAGTAATTTATTGATCTTGACTATTGCAATTTCTTTTTACTGGCTTCATGGGGGAGTGTTCACCAATATTGAAAACCTATTATTATAGGATCATGCATTAACTTCTCCAGCTTTACATTATGGTAATCAACATCGTGTTTGTTTTGTAGTGTAGAGAGGAGAGCTACATGTTTTTATTTCAACAGCTACAGGTTTTGGAAGATACTTTTTTTCATTAAAGACACTAATACATACTTTTTAAAAACAATACATAGTATTGTACGAACTGAACAGAACATTTGGAATTTATAGTTTATTAAAACATTCAGGCCATATACAAAATCTCCTGAATGTTTTGGTACCAACTGGAGAGCGCTTCCTTGTCTGCACCCATTCAGCATCGTTCACACCCTCTTAAGCTTTAGCCTGACCCATCTATTTATGGGTTGATCTGAGTGTTTTGTACTAACAACAGCAGTCAAGCACCCAAGCTAACTGGCCAACTTGCTAGCTACATCCAGACGCAAATGAGAGAACAGCTCTCTGAAAATTACTCGACATAGCAGTGCTGGTTCGGCTGTTTTTATGTTATCCAGAGCTTTGGTGACTGTAACTGTGCTACTGGCAACAATTCAATGACGATTCTTCGCCGACGTTTACTGACACTGGCCATATTCAATGGTGTTGAAATTTAATCAGTTATTTTGCTTTTGCACAATCACACGAGAGTGCTCTGAACTCGGAGTAGATGGCCAGACTGAATTTATGAACGCACCCGAAATGGTTACTTGCATAGTGGAGTCTTTTGTTAAGACATGTAGCTAGTTAGCTAGGTAAACAATGAACCATACTCATGACGTTACTACCCTGCATGAATCTGCAGGTAGCTAAACAACCAGGTTCAAAGTTAGCTAGCTAACATTAGACTATAACCAGCCACGCAAATGACTCAGATACAAATAATAAGATCATACATGTAACGTCTGTGGCTAAACCAACAAGGCTCATAATTTAACAATTTTATTCGTATTTACAGATGGCATACAAGTTTGTTATTAAGGCACATGAAAGTTCACAGAAGGCATTTCTGCCATTTTGATAAATAAAAAAAGATTACGTTCAAATGGCTCTCGTGTGAAGTAGTGACCTAAGACATATGCCTAGTTTCCTGAAACGGGTCACAAAAAGTATTTTTTTTGTCTCATCAGACCACAGAATATTTTGCATTTTGGTAGACTACAATCAAGTTGTAGTGGCATCTCAAGGATGATCAAAGGAAATTGGATGCACCTGAGCTCAATTTGGAGTGCCATAACAAAGGTTTGTGAATGCTTGTGTAAATGAGATATTTCTTTATTTCATTTTCAATAAATTTGCAAATACTTTTAACTTTGTCATTATGGGGTATTGTGTGTAGATGGGTGAAAATATATATTATATATTTTGAATACTATGAATGAATACTTTCTGAAGGCACTGTACTGTACATAACATTGATTGGAACACTAATGTCTTGGATAATGAAATCATGCTTGTTGCTTTATGAAATGTATTGTCGCCTCTGCAATAGGGGGGAAAGGGAATCAGACAGAGCACACACGCACACACACACACACACACACACACACACACACACACACACACACACACACACACACACACACACACACACACACACACACACACACACACACACACACACAGCTATGATACATGTGTTTATTTTAAGGAGGCGGGTCTCCACTCTTTATGAGTTTTGACTGTACGTGTCAGGCCTCTAAACTCCCAAATGTGACCTTTTCTCAAGGACAGGTTGTTGCCTAGGCAACATAAGCCCCTACCATGAAGGACCACACCGTTCCGCATGCTGCATCCAGAGCCCCGAGCTGTGATCTGAGACACTGTCTAGAACAGGAGGAGGTTGTGGGAGAGGAGGAGGACCTTCAGCAGATACCCAGGGTGTTAGGGTGTACAGAAGTAGGATCTTAATTGACCTATGACCTATATTGTCACAGCAAAATAATCCTGCAGCAACAGGATTTGAACGTTAAGTCCATAATGCTGCTTGATCGACGGTTAGGCTATTATCTGGCCAAAAGTAGGCTACATGAAAAGTGGAATACTGTTAACAGTGTGTTACTGTGGATTTTCAGTGAATTTATGAAAATCACAAAGCTCATCTGCATTTCCTGAGGTGCAGAAAAAGTATATATTATACGACTATACTTTATGATTAAATTACAAAGGGATGCTCTAAAGATCTCAACGTTTCAACACATTGCAGCTTGGGTGACATTCATTGAATTCTAGTCAATGATTTGTTAATTGAAATCATCCGTATCAAAATCACTGGGCAGCATTTTTCTACCTAGCGCTTAAGAAAACAAACTGGCTGTGGGTATCCCGGGTAGGTGAGAAGCATGCAGGGATGGATCTTTTGTTGCCCAGAGGCAGATGCAGGAAATAGCTGACAGAAGCTGTCTGTACTGTGTGCTTGGAGGAGGGGAGGAGGGGCTTCTCTTTATATATTTCTCTCTCTCTCTCCCTCTCTCCACCCAAACAAAGCCCGTGAGCAGTACCAGCCAAGCCCAGCACTCAGTGACAGAGGCTCCCCAAGGTGGGGTCTGCATGATGGACAGGTGGCATAAAGGGACTGTGTTGCCCGTCACTGGAGACAAGGGGACGACACAGGGGAGTGGGAGGGAGGAGGGGCCACATTTCAAGGAGCAGCTGGCGTTGAATCCTGTCACTGTCGCTGTGTAACCCTTCGACAAAAACACACGCACATACAAGCGCTCGCGCTCACCCACACACACACACACAGAAAGAAACCTCAGGCAAAGGACAAAAGATAAGCAGTGCCATAAGCAAGACCCTGGGTCTCATGTCCATAAACTGTCTCATATGTGAAACCTCCTATCCCTAGAGTGTATTTATTAGAGATGATATAACTTCTGACCACAAGGATTTAATGAGACGATGGGGAGTCTGAATTCTATTATCCATTCAATCTTCAACAGAAAAAACAACAGCTGCACCAAGCCCACCAAGTCACACACACGCACGCACACACACAAGTGTGCACACTAACATGCATGCAAAGTGTGTCCCATTAAAAAAAATATATAGATATTTTAAGTCATGGTATTCATGCTAAGATGTACTTCCTGTATAGTATTTCAACAAACAGAGGTTCCCTGTCCACCTACAATAAATACAGCTAGACCTGTCCAGTTTATACATATCATTTTGAAGTATTATGTTGGCAAGGAACCATCTTGGCCTTTTGGAGAGCGAATCCAGTTCTCAGTCATGGACAAACAACTTTCAGGAATGAACCCTCCTGTACTTGATATTGCATGCATAATGTCAATACAGGATCCAAGCCTTACAGAGCTGAAGAAAAAAAATCCCTATTCCACCACTGCAGAACTGAAAACGTCCCCTATCATGTGTCCCATATACACTTTATTAGATACTTCCATTTGTCAAATGGGTGTTAAAAGGATCCAGTGATTCATGAAAATGTGTGTAAAAAAAAATGCAACACAAGAGGTAACCACCAAAACAAGATTCCACCTGGTATCTCATCTCACACTGAGACTTTAAACAAACAGTGCAGCAGGAGACACGGGCACACACACACACTGTTAAATAACAGCTAGTTCCCCTAGGCCACTACACCTGCATCTGTCTGAATGGCTGAGGATTGTTCAGAGGTGATTCAGTTGAAAGGTTTAATGGCGCCTATTTAGGGGTGGAATACATTAAATGGCCCAATCATGGATCCAGAGTGAGGTGGTGCCCTGGCAAATTTACACTGAATGAATGGATCAACTAATTAGCCTTTAAATATGTCATTAATTCATGTAAAACAAAGGAAGCCTCTGCTATTCATCTTGGTGCTCTAAATGTCTTCCACCCTCCATGACCATGTCCTTAACCCAGTTACAGAAGGGGCCGGGCCAGCCGGGCATCCCTCCATTTGTCCTAATCAATGGAGCCTGTTCAATCCAGACCTAGGGGGTCAGTGAAATGAAGTACCCCGCTCGCACTGCAGAAGGTTGGGGCCAACATAGACTGGGCATGAGGGAGATGAGCATGGCCTCTGTTGTCATGGTAATGCTGGCTAGCCGAGCCACCACCACTGCTGCTGTGTCTCCCTCCCTGTCCCCTCCTTCTTTATTTGGCAGATCCAAAATGGCTGCACAGTGGAACAATGGCGCTCATCCATGACACTGGAGCAAATATACTCCAAAATTAAATATACACATTTTCACTCTTAATTTTCACAGAGAGGATAAAACCCAGGTGGAATGGGAGAAGGGGTGTCCATGTCGGAATTGTTCCCACAGACAAAACCCATATGTCTCATAGCCAACTCATTACGTAACATAGCAAGCATCAACAATGCACGCAATCAGTGGTTTGAGGTCAGTGCAGTAATCACTGACCTGGGAAACAGAGATATGACCCAGAGGACCATTCCCCAAGGCTGGGAGAGCCCCTAAATACAGTGCCTTCAGAAAGTATTCACACCCCTTGACTCTTTCTACATTTTGTTGGGTTACAGCCTGAATTTAAAATGGATTACATTTAGATTTTTTTTCCACTGGTCTACACACAATATCCCATAATGTCAAAGTAGAATTACGTTTTTCGAAATTTTTACAAATGAAGAAAAAATGAAAAGCGAAAATGTCTTGAGTCAATAAGTATTCAACCCCTTTGTTAAGGGAAGCCTAAATAAGTTCAGGGGTAAAAATTTGCTTAACAAGTCACGTACTGTAATAAGTTGGATGGACTCTGTGTGTGATAATAGGTTTTAACATGTTTTTTGAATGACTACCTCATCTCTGTACCCTACACATACAATTATCTGCAAGGTCCCTCTGTTGAGCAGCGATTTCAAACACAGATTCAACCACAAAAACCAAGGAGGTTTTCCAATGCCTTGCAAAGAAGGGCACCTATTTGTAGATGGGTAAAAAGAAATAAAAAGCAGACATTAAATATGGATCATGCTGAAGTTATTAATTACACTTTGGATGGTGTATCAATACACCCAGTCACTACAAAGATACAGGCGTCCTTCCTAACTCAGTTGTGTTATTTCATAGTTTTGATGTCTTCACTATTATTCTGCAATGTAGAAAATAGTAAAAATAAAGAAAAACCCTGGAATGAGTAGGTGTCCAAACTTTTGACTGGTACTGTAAATCTACTTGAAAAACTAATGACAAGACCTGAAAATCGTTGAGCTTGAAGAATTTAGAAAATAATAATGGGGAAATGTTGCACAATCCAGGTGTGGAAAGCTCTTAGACACTCATTGCTGTAATCGCTGCCAAAGGTGCGTCTACAAAGTATTGACTCAGCGGTGTGAATACTTATGTAAATTGGATATTTCTGTATTTAATTTTCAATAAATGTGCAAACATTTCTAAAACATGTTTTCACTTTGTCATTATGGGGTATTGGGTGTAGATGAATTCGATCCATTTTTAATTCAGGCTGTAACACAAAATGTGGAATAATCAAGGGGTATGAATGCTGCCTGAAAGCACTGTAAATAAGCTAGATGGATTGTATTGTAGCTATGGCTCTAGAGATGACCTAGTGCATTGATGGGTGTACTAAATAACAACCCACTGCTATAGGATACTGTAGACCTGCTGTTTAATGATCAGATATTGCATAAAAGAGAGATTGGGTATGGTTGGAATACACAGAGTGGAAATGAGCTCCAGACTGGCAGGGAGGCCTCCTCCTGCACCTGGGTGCCTCAGAGATGGGGGAAGGGAGAATTGGGAGTAACCATGCCTGCCCAGCTGCTTATCCCCCAGCGTCACCATGGCGACTGGTGGTGGAGGATGATGTCTGTCATCATAAGGGAAACAGAACATGGCTCATTACCGAAACAAACACATTACCTCCCCTGACGCACATGCGCAACGCACACACACACACACACACACACACACACACACACACACACACACACACACACACACACACACACACACACACACACACACACACACACACACACACACACACACACACACACACACACACACACACACACACACACACACACACACACACACACACACACACACACACACACACACACACACACACACACACACACACACACACACACACACACACACACACACACACACACACACACACACACACACAGTACAGAACCCATATCCTCCACTGCTCTAGGGTTAGCTAGCTTTCCCCTGGCACTCCTCTGAGCATTCCACTGCCACATAACTGACATATGCATACAGGCTGATACAAATCTCATCTCTTACATTAATACTGAAGTGATGAAAAGGTTATAATACAAATATAATGTAGATTTAGATAGGTGCATTTCCCAGAGGTTGGCCTACTGTATCTTTGCTCTGTACTGGTGATGCTGGTACACTTACATCAGCTACAGTATGTGTCCCTTCTGAGGAGACAAGAGCATTATACATTTTCTGCACCAAAAAACAGCAGTTGGGTGATCACAGACGATAAGTCATGTACCCCCAGACACAGACAGACAGGCACACACACACACACACAGCATCAATAAAAGTTTGCTTCAAAAAATCCTGTTTTTGTGACAGTGAAAGGTCACTAAACCAAAGTGGGGAGTAATAGAACTCCGGGCGATTTTGAACTCAGCGGTGGCCTGCCTGCCTGTGCCGAGTAGACTGGCGGATTAGTCTTGGGTTCCTGGAGGCATCGGGATTATCTAAGAGAGGCTGGTGGGGGTCGGGAGAGCATTGGGCTCAGAGACACAGATCCCTGTCCGGAGTGTGAGAAGAGATGGGAGGGGTCAGGCACGGGGAGGCTGGCCACATGACAATTACGTGAAGGGCATCCATCCACCACACACACACACACACACACACACACACACACCCCCCAGCCTTTCACAGATAGGGAAATACTGCAGGAATGAAGAAAACAAACAAGAGCAAATCCCTCTTTCAGACCAGCTTATAGACAATTTCATGGGCTCTTTCCATAGATTGCATCAGCAAGCCTTCATCAACGTGTTGGAATTTTAATACCGAAAGACTAATCTAATTGGTGTCACAGGAAGAATTTGAGTGTTCAGCAAACCAAGTAATACCCCAACCCCCTGCACTCACTGTCATTTTGTTGCTCGAGAATATAAGTAAATATTGAGGAAGGCTGAATACTGTTGCAATGGCAACACAATGTTTATTGCATTAGATTTGATTTGATTTATTTAATTCATTCTCGTAGTCGACAAGACTGAATTATGCAGAATGCAGTTACATTTAGACAATCCGTAAAAAAAAAATACTACATTCAATTTAAAAGGTTCTAGCTAACAATAAATTACCGTTTAAAAGTCACATTTGGTTACACATTTTGAATGTGTTACTCTATTTGTCCTTGCATTGAAGCTGGACAGTTAGATCTGGTTTCGGGGGACTCTGCCAGTGCTGTCTCCTCATCTCTGTGGTAGGAGATCATGTAGACAGTGGTCAGGTTAGTGCATGTCACTGACCAATCTTACTTTTGAGCTGTAATAACATATGAAGTACACTTGGAAATTAGTTTTGGGTCTATTCCAGGATTGAAATGCTTTACCTCTGAAAGGCCCTATTAAGAAGCTGGTTGTAGAGGCCAGAACTAGGGGCCTCCTGAGAGGTCAAATACCTGCTTATCAGCACACTTACAGTTTCTGCCCAGACAAGCTCAATTAGCCAGCACTTAGACTGTGTATGAGAGGGCCACGTTCTCAGCACGGGGACTATATCAACAGAACCAGGGCGATGACAGACAAGCCTGGCCCACAAAGACCTGATTGTGACTGGCTATGAAAGCCCTGAGTGTGGACAGAGAAGACGGGAGTACTTGCTCATAGGGGACTTAAAGAACAAGAGACAGATCTCTGTCCCCTCAATGTCTTTAGTTGATACACTAACAAAATAAATACAGTAACTTCAGGATTAGGTCAAAATTCAAGATTCAGATGAGAAAAATATTACAGTTAGATTATAAAATACATGTATGAGATGAACATACAACAGATACATATTTCTTCAGCCTGTAAGAATAACCAGTGCTCATCCATCGCATCACACACACACGCACACAAAACTACAGAGCAAAAGCCCAAACTCTCTTCACTTCACTGTCAGCTTCACTGTCAGCCAAATCAAGTGCTTCCCAGACAGCTTCCAGCAGTCGTTTCACAGGGGAGCTGCTTTTCAGATGAGCAGAGATGGCTGAGGTGTCTGAAGCATCTGGGCTTGTAGGTCTCTATTGCTTTTATATTACACTCATCTTCTTATTGTCTGTACAGATCTCAGGTGCCTAGGACGACATACAAACATTTGTTGAAGCTTGTCCCCGCTCCTACAATCTCTAACATAGCCATCAATGAAGTCCAACGGGGAGCCCCTACTAGGGACACTGCTCAGTCTCTGTCCTCCTCCACAAGTCAGGGAACTGAGTTTGCCCAAAGACTCCTGGTCTGAACCTATGCAATCTGATTGTGAAATAGATTGTTATGTAAACAACATGTGGTTAACGCACTGCGTCCCCAAATCAATAGGTGACATATTGGTAATATTGGTATATTGGTAACAAGGTCACGAGGAGGTTTTGGCCAGGCTGTATGGTGAGCAAGTGACATCATCCCAATCCTGCGCACGAGGGTGTTTATTTTACATGAAGATGACTTCCAAATGTGTTCTCAAGTGAGAGCTTCTTTCCATGGAGAGTGAGATGTCTGTCCCCTGCTTCATTTTAGAATGTCACACTTATCCAGTGTCAAGGTCACATGAGTGCCCCCTGAGGCAACACACACCACATGATATTCATTGTGATCACATAATTATTCATAGAATTTAGGGCATTTATATTTCAACAATCTGAATGATATGTTTAAGCTCTAGTAAGGATATTGAGCGAGTGAGAAAACTTTTCAAAGTTTTGTCTTGTCTTAGCAGTGTGTGAAGCATCTAATCTAAAGGTATGAGTTCAGCCGTTGGGTTCCCAGTCTGAGTGTTCCTGCTGTGCGCTGTGATCAGAGCTGTGGCTGGTCAATAATGTTAATGTGTCTAGTCCTGACTGAGTTCAGCAAACACATTCATCAATGCCCTCCATTAGCACTGAAAAAAACAGTGTGTGGTGTGGTGTGTGTGTGTGTGTGTGTGTGTGTGTGTGTGTGTGTGTGTGTGTGTGTGTGTGTGTGTGTGTGTGTGTGTGTGTGCATGTGTAACCCATGCTATTTTAGACATTCACAAACATTTTCACTAAACAAGACAGTCCCTAACTTCTTTACACTAATTCTATGGGTTGGGAGTTTGTTTGGCGACTCCTAGAGTCTGAACCTCTTTCGCTATGCCTCTGATCTCGCTCTTTTCACTCTTACATAGGGAGAGCGCCCATGAAAGAAACCTAGAAGAACCCTAGAAATATTGAATGTTGTTAACTTAAATAACTTACTGGAAACAGTGTTGTGGAATACATATTTACTACTACAGAAGAATCGATTGGTTTGATAATCAGAGTGATCTGAACCAGAAGGGAATTGGGACTCATTTTCATTTGATGTTTATGAAAAGAGAATAGTGATGAGTTAGCTTATGCTAGCTAAATTCTATGCCTGTCTTGATGAATAACTAAAGTGTACACGATATTTACGATCTAAACCCAGTCAGGATATTGACAAAAGCATTTATGCTTTTGAGAGTGACAATTTTGGAACATTTAGCATTTAGCATTTACTATCACTACATGTGCATTTCTTTGTAAGAGAGTGATTGAACAGTAATGGCGCTCGGCCTTGTCGCAGTGGAGAAGAACGTGGGTTTTGAAACACAATCTGTAAAATTATTTTGAGACCGCTACATGTAAAAAAAAATATTATAACAGGAGAGTTACTAAAACGTTGTTGTTAATAAAAGTAAGAGACCGAATAATTTATTATTCTGTATGTTCAGTGCAGACTGGTTTTTGTACCCCCCTTTTGATTCGACGGCATCAGCGTCACCTGCTATCTTCTACTAACTACTTCGCCATCTACAGAAGCTCATCACCTACAGCTTCAACAATCATCATCGTCGTCTCATTTTTATAGAGGGACATTTGACTAGTACATTGTGGTAGGAACTGAACTGAGATAATTACGTGCACTCATATTTAATTTTCACTGGGTACCCAGTTTGTAATATTTTTGATTACTGTATTGACATGAATGTATTGTTGTGAATGAATGGTCATTGCAGTTATGATACTCTGTTGATGTGCAATGATCTTTGAGCATAAAACATTTCAACAGAAGATTAACTTCAAATGTATATCACTGGGTCCTTGCAGTATTGTTCATTTAGTAGATATTGAATGGTTCATTTCCTTGCCTTATTAGATACCGATCTCCTTTCAAACATAAATAGACTGTTTTCACATCGTGCCTACTGTAGCAATTCTAAAGTAGTGTACTTCCTACAGTGTGTTACACATGCATGAGTGTGTGACTGTGAAAAAAGGGTTCCAATGTAGAACTCTCTGTGGAAAGGGTTTTTACATGGAACCCAAAAGAGTTCTATCTGGAATAAAAAAGGGTTCTTCAAAGGGTTCTCCTATGGAGACAGCCGAAGAACCGTTTCAGGTTCTAGATCGCACCTTTTTTCTAAGAGTGTAGGACTGTCGCAATTACAGCCCAGAGTCAAGTTTTCCAATAAGTTAAGATTGATCCACTTGACTTGTCATTATTGCACTGTGTCTGCATGCAGAGATATAGCAGAGATATACTATTTCCAAAGAGAACACATAATGATGTGGCACCATGATACTGTAGATAAAACAGTTTAAGGGATTACCAGTCCTATCCTCAGTTGATTTATAGGATAATACAACACCCTTGATTATCAACTGAGCATATCCCACTCGGTGTCGTTATCATACTGGTGATAACCTTAAACTGTGGGATACTTAACAAACTGGATCATAGCTCACTGTAAGAAGAGAGGAATCCAGTCCCCTGCCAAGTGCGGTTTAAAGATACATCTATCATGGGCACATCCTCTACAGACTCCTCCTCAGAGTTGACTAAGCGAAGCTGAGCCTAGCCTGTTGCTTTCACCAAACGCCTTAGCATCACAGTCATTTTCATACTTGGCTCGGAAAAGTAAAGAGGGGAAGAAGAGAATCAAAACAACCTCATTAATAACCAGGACTAATATTTTCCAGACGCTAGCTGTTGTAAGCAGGGTTATTTCACGAAGAAAGGATGCCCATGTCCTGACAAGAAGCAGGGCAGTCGTGGTGCGTCGAGACGGTGCCACACAGTGTCTGCTGGCACCAGGAGGAAACAAAACAACCCCCCTAATTGCCAGTTAACAGGCAAAGACCCTCCCCCATGCACGCTGCCCCAAAAAAACTCTGCAAGGATAGCAGCCTCCCAGGCACCGATACAGTAACTTGCCAATCCAGGCTTGATGGTAAACAGTGGGTTGGTGGTTCATGTCCAAATGTCGTGACAGCATGGGAGCGGGGGGAGAGCAGAGCAGTGTGTGATACAGTGTTTACCCAGCAGCCACTCTGGCTCACCTCTGAACCTCTGTCTCTCCTCAGCCTGAAGCCAACGCCCTGTGGCCTTCACACTTTACACGCCACGGTGTTACACCATACACATTAACACGCAGCACACACAACGGCTGGTCTGGCTGGGAAGCTCACACAGCCCAGCATCTATTCATTATACTCATTCCAAGGCACTGTGTTCTTCTAGGATGCATTCCAAACTATCACCATTCTGCATCTGTGCGTTTATTCCGAGCTGTGTTGGTGTTTGGAATGCTTCCTTTCATATGAGATAAGTACTGGTTGGTATGGGGTATTGACTGGTGTGCTATAAAGAGGTAAGCTACCACAAAGATGCATTGTACTATTTTTTTGTTGAGATTATCAGTGCGGGGCCTCCCGGGTGGCGCAGTGGTCTAGGGCACTGCATCGCAGCGCTAGCTGTGCCACCAGAGACTCTGGGTTTGCGCCCAGGCTCTGTCGCAGCCGGCCACGACCGGGAGGTCCGTGGGGCGACGCACAATTGGCCTAGCATCGTCGGGTTTGGCCGGTAGGGATATCCTTGTCTCATCACGCACCAGCGACTCCTGTGGCGGGCCAGGCGCAGGGCGCGCTAACCAAGGGGGCCAGGTGCACGGTGTTTCCTCTGACACATTGGTGCGGCTGGCTTCCGGGTTGGATGCGCGCTGTGTTAAGAAGCAGTGCGGCTTGGTTGGGTTGTGTTTCGGAGGACGCATGGCTTTCGACGTTCGTCTCTCCCGAGCCCGTACGGGAGTCGTAGCGATGAGACAAGATAGTAATTACTAACAATTGGATACCAGAAAAAGGGGGTAAAAAAAATATTAATAGAGATTATCAGTGCACTGAAGGTGTATGTAAAGCATCAGCTTTGGACAATGTGTAAACACACAAAGGTATTCTGAATGTCCTGGAATATGGAGATTCTGTGTTAGCTGTAAGAGGAGAATACAGTCAAATGGACCCAAATATTTACAGTATTGACACACATACTGTAATTCACTATGAAGGATTTCCCCTCTCTTAAATTAAAGATGCACTATGCAGAAATCGCTCTGCCATTTCCTTCCTTATTGCTAAAATTGTATTAGTTTGTGACAAAACAAGCAACTATAGTGTAGAGAATCATTGCACCATCTAAACCGCAGTGAAATATAACCAAAAATATTGTATTTTCAAAGATGCAAAAACAAAACTTAAGAACGGAAATTATAGAAATAGCACACAGAACAAATCTACTGCTTCTTAGACTTCCGTTCAAAGAGAGTGATAGATCTATAAGTCGCCAAAAAAGTTACATATTGCAGCTTTAATTAAAGCTGCTGAAGGCTAATGTGAAACAAAGGTTTATGTAACAAATAAAGGCATATTTTTAGCAAATAATAGCATCCTAGCATTGCATGTAAACTCATGCTGGAAAACTCACAGAATGAAAAATATCACACTATTCATGTCATTCGCTTATTTCTATCATACCTCCTGCAATGTAGGTTGTATAAAAAGAGAATCCCAGAAGGTAATTATGGTGCACAGACTGAAAAGAGAAGAAAAGTTGAACAAAGAAATCTGGTGAGAGAATTCCCGTTCGTATAAACTAGGGCGCTCAATGTGCTAGCTAAAACATGAGCTGTTCCTAACTGACTAGATAAGGATTACTGAATTGTGCAATTCCTTTCATCCTTCAAAGAAGGGATGAAAACATTCCTGTATCCTTTAGATGAACCCATTTATTCACCAGAGTCGTAAGACAAAAAATGTGTATTAGCGTTCTACCTTCCAGCCAGCAGCTACGGGTTTGCACAGGGGAGTGGAACAGCTCATTACATTGGGTAATTTATTTGCTTAGTCGATGCCCGAGGGCAACTAAAAAAAGTTGTACATGTTGAATATTCTGTAACTAAAGCATTTACACAGCTGGGTTGTCCCCCAGAGCTACTGCAGTAGGACTCCCCTCAGCGGGAGGCTGAGCGCTTAACCAGGCTACTTTCCCAACCCGGAGCCCAGCAACATGTAGACTACAAAAGTTCAGACGAACACCCATTGCTCTTTACACAAAGATAGAGTGAACTCTAGACTCTGTGCCATGCAGAAGGCACAGCTAACTCTGCTGGGACAATACAGCAGGCCTATGTGCTCGAGAGTGTCAAATTGAAGGCATCGCTACCTGCCATGGCCAAGTGGAGTAAGCTGAGTCTGAGAGAGACTTTAATACAGCCTGTTGATCAGAGAGTAATCTGACAAAGCAAATAGAGAGTAATCCTCCTGAGGTGTGTTTCTGGGAGATTGGAGAGAGCTTAACTTTTAGATGAGTGTATTCAATTTCAAACTCAAACACTGCCGGAAAGTCTCATGGGAGTGATGACAAAAACTTTGTTATGTCAGTCGAACTTTTGAGTTTACACTAGCAGATGAAATTCTAAACATCTT
The DNA here is from genome assembly GCF_045679555.1 of Salvelinus alpinus. Taxonomy (NCBI): domain Eukaryota; kingdom Metazoa; phylum Chordata; class Actinopteri; order Salmoniformes; family Salmonidae; genus Salvelinus; species Salvelinus alpinus. The sequence continues at coordinate 29,480,006 of NC_092087.1, read as the reverse complement.
GGAATCTAATTCCCAAGAATAATAAAGCCCTATATAAACGGCCTGATTTTTCAGAGGGTTCTTCAAACACTGGGATAAGCCAAATCTGTCTTTAGATAAAAGAGGTGGAGGCCATAATCACCCCAGAGAGATTCAGTGGGGTTATGGAGAGATGATGCCCTTGAAACCAAGGATACTACTCTCTATCTGTTGTTGTTTTCCTGCTGGGCTGTAGCAGTGAAATTCAATGTTAATGGTACATTTTATTTTGGTCTTCCTTTGGGTATGGCTCCTCTTACTCTACGTTCCATCTCTGTTCTCAGCCGACACCATTACCAAATATAGGTTCAGCATTGTTTGGCTGTATACAAACAGAATACACCTCTCTACCTTAAAATGTCAGTAGAGCACTTAACTCTATAGTGGAGAGGAGTAGCGTTTGCTCTCTGTAAGATGTCTTCATTTTATCCTGCTCTTCAAGAAGAAAGTGCTCACATGCTCTGGTTATTAGTGATGTCACAGAGCACAGAGCAGTGATAACCCAGCCAGGAGGATTGAACCATCCATAGCTTTTCATGTTTCCCGTCTCTCCCCTCACTCCCTCCTGTGTTTAATCTTTAAACACCTATTGAACTTTAAAAGAGGGGAGATCTTTGTTGGAGGGCTGACGTTCTAATTTTAACATCCATTATAGTTTGAAAACTGTCTCAACGACCAAGGAAGATATTTATCTTCTCTGCTCTACAATACTGTACTCTATAGCAGGGTTTTCCAAACTCGGTCCTCTACATTGAACGCCTTTATGTTTAGTGTAACATCATGCCATGAAAGATGTTCCATGAGATTGGATGACAGCACGGGGTGAAACAGAATCTGGGGTTTACCCTTCAGTAAGCGACTGGGGGTCAATTGTGTGAGAACAACTGGGTTCATCTCTGCGACACTATGGCCACATAACACACATGGTACATTCATTAGCCCTATGTCAGGAATGGAGAGCAGCTCTATGTCAGGAATGGAGAGCAGCTCTATGTCAGGAATGGAGAGCAGCTCTATGTTAGGAAAGGACAGCAGCTCTATGTCTGGAATGGAGAGCAGCTCTCTCTGTTCACTTTTTAGAACAGACCAACTGTATACAAATTATTCTGCATGAGTTACTGTATGTCTACAGTATAGTCTGTTAAAATGTTGACTCGTGTACTTATACCTCACTGACAAACAAGGTCGCTTCAACTGTAGCTCTTATTTTGAGGTTTTGTCAGTCAGACACACAATCCATCCCACTTCCTAGTTGTTTGCTGATGGAATTCAGTGAAGTCTCTAACAGGACATGAATGAAGACATCTGCAGGAGAACATGGGGGCTGTATGGAGAAGCCGCCGTCCTGTCTCAGTAGCAAAATGGCTTGTCCAGTAGGAAGGCTGTCTGAATCAGGGGTTGTAGGGGTCATTCCCCTATACCTCTCTCACACCAGACCATCAGACCACTGTCTGAAGCATGGGGGACCCAGGGCCAGGAGGGGCCACAGTGTCGAGGTGTTCAGAAGCAGAGCCAGGCACTGGGTAACCCTACTGCAGGGTTAAGATAAAAGGAGCGCTGTGCAGAAAATGGTCTGGACACATTGCATTCCACAGATGGTGTGGGATAACAAGGACAGACGAGGGATTGGAACCACCGCATGAGGAGCCATATCGGGTAGGACACAACACATGCACGGCCATATGGAAAAGGTTTACATGGCGAATAGGCCGTGATCTCTGAGCTGGAGGCGATTCGCAGACATCTCACCTGGAGTTATCACATTCCTATGTGATGGATGTGTTTGGAGAAAAGGGGTGATACCCTCTGTGTTTGTGTGGGCGTGTGTGTGTGGGGGGGGGGGGGGGGGGAGTAAATGGTTACTGCTCTGTGTAGTCTGCTGTTTAGATGTGCGCAGCGCTCAGAGACAAAGACAAAGACAGAGAAAACACCTGGTCAGGCTGAAATCCCATCACAGTTGAGAACAAGGAATAAAGGAGTGTGACTGCTCCAGAGAGTCTCTGTAGTTGGCTAAGAATATCCCACAGCTCCAATGTTCCCATTCTTCTGCTACACTATCTACCTCATGTTCACAGACCACACCATCAACCTACAGTATAACAGCCCCTCAAATTATGAGACAGACCTTCAATTGAAGCATCCATTTGAAAAAATCAACTAGTATTTTGTATGTTATTTGTCAGTCAAATACTGTGATGAATTACAGTACATACTGAGTGGATGTAAATGGGTATTCCTTACCTACATACTAAAATGATTTAATCTGCGACAGTATAATCACTTTATATGTAAAGGAAACGATTTTAAAGATTTTCCCGTCTCTCAGAATCCTGTGGCTTTGTTTGCACACAGTGCAGTAAAAGCCTTGAGGGGGTGTGTTTGTTTTGCGTTTGCCTGGATCTAGAGCGCAGGGGAGAGGTGTCTACGCGTACACATGGCTGTGTATTCCCCACATGTGCTGTTAGTCAATTAGAGCTATTATTAAAGGCAAGGGCACCCTGGGAAATAAAAGCAGGCGCAGCAGAGGTGTGTCTGTGCTGTGCTGATTTCCACCATTAAACCCTCTCTGGATGCAGAGCCGGGAATTCTGTCAGTGGGTTAGGGAGTCATTTCCTGGCTTGAAGCTTCCCCCCTCCTCTCCCTTTCTTTTTCCATGCAATCATGCTATGCCATCCCAGGGCCCACCTTCCCACTCAATCCCCTCTAACTCCCTTTATCTACCATTACATTTGACTGAAGGATTACTAAAGCTCTCCTCGTTAATCTTCTTGCCTTGGATGTGGAACAGCAGAGCTAGCATCAGGCAGCTCAGCCCACACTACTGACAGTACAGAGACCTCACCACATCCAAGAGGAGAAAAACACCTTCCTGTTCCTCCACAATCAGCAACCAAGCTCACCATTACTATGAGGAGAAATGGTACATTTTAAAACTAATTCTTGATACTGACTCTTTCTGATGGTGCATTATTGAATGTTTTGAATCTGTGAGCTGTGCTGAACGTAGCATGTCCATCCCGTTTCGTCATGGCCTCAATCTGTGACAGTCTGTGAGCTGACATGCTGTTTTATGTTTCACACTGGGCTTTTCTCTGCATGTCATTGGGAGAGAGACTATGTAGTCTCCTGTTCCTCACATTCTACACTCTCAACTGTCATAGAAGTCAAGCAGAACTATTTGTTGTGGTGTGGAGAATGCTTCCTTTTATATCTGTGCAGCGGGACATGCCTGTGTACACTACGCTGGTGATTTTACAGCATTCCCCTTCCTCAAACGGAACTAGTTAAATAAATACTGGGTTATTTAGTGCTGTTAGAAACAATGTTATTGTAAATGTGACTTTTGCGTCTCTAACTGAACCTGCATTACTCAATAATATGAGACACACTCCCACAGTCAAGACCATTAAAGCCACAATGGCATGGGTTAGATGATCAGATTACAATAAAAAACACACATGGGCATTGTTAGGAAGTTGTCCACCCTTGAACATGGCTCTCATTGTATCCTTCTAGAGAGAGAAAGAGTATTTCAACTGAAAGGCAAGGACGAACAGAACCCCATGTGTGTCTCTGTGGTGCACCATCTCCTGGAGCTCTGAGGGACATCAGATCTCTTTCAGGGCCCATTCTGTTCAAAGACCCTGGTGCGGTTCAGGTTCATTTACTCCCGGCACTTCTATGAGAAGTAACTTAATCTGGTTAGTAAGACGATCACGGAAAAATGCCCTGCAATTTAAGCAATAGCGCTGTCTATTGTCAATATTTTGACCGATTTCATGTCAAAGTGTGATTATTTGTGGAGGGCCCTGCCAAGGATTTAATTGATACATGTGTAATTCTAGGTTTTGTTGCTGAGGTATTGGAACAAAGTGTCACATTATTAATAAATGAGCAGGACAGCTCTTTCATCTCGGCTGTTATATTATTTTCTGTCTGCGGTTTCATAATCCTCTCTGAAAGAGGATAGTGAAGACTCCCTGAGAGGCATCTTTCACAAATCAACTCATTATCTAAACATGAGCAGGCAAAAGAGCATCTTTCATAAATGAAGTCATCACTGGCCACAGTCTCACATTGCAATATCAACTTTCAATGTGGAGAAAGATTACACACCTCGATTGATTGCAGGGCTTGATCAAAAATCTAAAAGGATTACGCTACAATGGGCAAGTAATAATTTCATCTTTAATGATTTGATTTTCTTCTTTTGCAGCACATACATTCTCCTTGTATGCACTGAGTCTCATGACTATTGTATAGGCTCTGCCAACGTTTTGCTGCCTGCCACAGCTCCTGCTCATAAAGCTTTAATAGTCCGCTGAGTGTGGCTATGTGATCAGTGAAGACCTAGCGACACAGAGAAAGACTGAAAAATATCTGCTTGTGAACATTGGGAAGTGATGTGTTTGTGTGAGCTTTGACCTCATACACACTCTCTCAGTACAGCAAAGGGGATGATGAAGATGAAAGACTGCAATGAATTAAGCTTTTCTTCAGAGCAAAGCACCTTGGATGGCTAGCCTCTGATTAACTCTGATGCTTCCCCTGTTGGAGAAATAGGAGAATGATAAGGAACTGGAAGGTGAAACACTTCCACCGCCCAGCATTCTAGCACTGAGTGATTGAAAAATGTGCATTTCCATTGAATGGCCATCAATTTAATTGTATAATCCAGTTTCACACAAAAGCACAGTGATTGAGAATGCCCCAGAGACATTCCAATCCGCCAACGCAGTGACTTACATGTAGGTCAAAAAACAACCAGATTCGTGTAATTATGCAGGGGTTTCAAATTAGAGCAGCTATCCTCCGTGTGCCTTTTATTGGTGCGTATTCCTTAAGGAGGGCCTGTGCATGTCCTCATTAGCCATCATTGATCAGAGGTACTGTTTGTGAGGAAGATGGGCTATCGCCCATCGCCTTCCCTCCTCTCTACAGAGCCAGAGCTGCTGGGGGCTGTGGGCTAATTACAGAGGCAGCAGTACACAGGCGGCTGGAACACAGGTGGGTGTTTTATTGTGCCTGCCGGCTGGCTGCATTGCTGTGTCAGCGTGGGCCCTGTCTGCAGGCTGCAGGCTGATACTTCCTCGTTCTGCTGTTAGCCATCAGGCTCTCTGAGCACGTCCAGCCAATACCATCTGCCGCGGAGCGGACGGGCGTAGCAGCACAGGTGAGGTTGAGCACAGTGATGTTGTGAAATGGTAAATCGATCTGGACCTCGAGTGATTCCAGTCGAAGAGAAGAAAGGTAGGAGGTAGGCGTTTGGAACAAATCCTCTCTTGTCCTTGTATATGAAAGACATACATGTTTGTGGTACCCAGTGGGTGTGTGTGTGGTAGCTTACTGACTCAACCACTGCATTGCACCTAAAGCGAGAGTTTCAACTATTCAGCTTTGATCTTATTTTGGCTGTTTGTGTTTTCTTTAGAAACAGTATCAATACGCTTATAAACTCAAATCAACTTCAGCCTCCACTGTGATAAACTGAAATATGAACCTCTTTACAGCCTTTTCCATCAGAGCTGGAATATGGAATGACAAGACCTGTGACACAAAGATTCAATGTCATATATTCACACATCCTACACGCATTAGCATTACAGCTTCCCATGAGGTAAAGTCATGCATTTAATAGAATTCTCACAGTCAGGGAAATGGTTTCTATTCTGTGTAGATTTGAATGGACATGTAAAATGACATCTACTACACTGTGTAGAGCAGGGTTCCCCAACTGGAGGATTTCATTAGGCACCCCAAGTTTTCTGAGGCAAAAAAGAATATGATTTTTAAAATGTTTTAATTGTTTTATTGTTGGACATAAAAGACTGTAAAAACACCAGCAAATCAGCTCCAAATTATTAAATCCCATAAATCCCATTATTAAATCCCATGGATAATAGAGAGATATGCAGTATGTGATTGTGTAAGCATGGTTTGAAATGTTTATGTTTTAGTAAAGTATTATATATGTTTGGGATTCTTGCGGTCAATTTGCAGTCTATAAATGATTTGTAATCATGTTCCGGCCCCCTGACATCCGCTCAAGAAAAAATGTGCCCGGGGTTGAAGCTAGATGATGATCCCTGGTGTAGTGTTGAAAGTAATAAATATTCTAAAGGAAAAGTCTCTCCCAGCTATGACAGACCTATGTGATTGGAGTCCAAACACCTGTGACCTGACAGTCCTCTCCTTTAGAGTGCTTTAGAAATGAACTAGACATGTTCTATATCTGACCACTTCAAAAGAAAAGCCATATTCCGTCATACAGTATATAAGCCATAACCTGAAGCACATCTGTTACATATGTGAAGTAATATTCACCCGTTTGTTATTGGAAAAACTGTGGAGTGATCATTCATATGAAAATGGGACCGTAGAGCCAACATGTACTATCCACTGTGATGTGTGATCATCCCATCCTCCTGTTTACTTATTCAATATACATGGCCATATTTTAAAAGCTTAGACTTTCTGTTCATAGGGAATAACCTGATCCCTAGAGCAGCATGAAGTGCAGTATGCAGACAGGTACGGTATTAAGTACCGTATGTATTCTCTGCTGTTTGGATTACTCTGTTATGAATCTACAGCTGACTAGGTTTGTAAGGTTAGCGTTTCCATCTAGTCTGGCTACCAGTGTTAAAGAGAGAGGGATGAGGGTGGCCCTTACCTCTACACACAGTCCCGTTCTCCACAGCCTCGTGGCCAGCCTTGCACATGCAACGCCCGATAGGGACCATCCACTCGCCATCCCCGTTGCAGTAGAGCTTGATGGGTACGTCCACCTCCTCCCCGTTGGGGATACACACGCCACGCGATGCCACTAGAGATGTGCTCTCCGCCCCCGACAAGGTTTCCTGGAACACGGCCCCGTTCTGGATGACGCGGGCACACTTCCGGTAGAAGAGTCGCACGGCGATGAGTGACATGCAGCCGCCGTAGTCCTGGAAGGCCAGATAAAAGCCGTGTTTGGACACGGGGCCAAAGCTCCGCACCTCTGTGTTGATCTTCATCACCCGGCCACCCAGGTCCACCTGGGAGAAGCTCTCGTCGGCTGCGATGGTATCCACCTTGATCCAGGGGTTCTCCATCCAGGCCGGGGACACCTTGTTGGCCGTGTCCGAGTCTGACTCATAGTAGTACAGGTTAAAAGTCTCTTTACAGGAGCCGGGCACGTTGGGGATGGAGCTGCAGTCTCGCACGGAGAACTTCATCTCCACGTGGATGCGCTGTGCACCCCGGCGCCGGATGTACTTGGTGCGGACCCAGTTGTTCTGGTTGTTGTCGAACACGTTACACACCTGGTAGGTGCGAATGGTGTTCATGTTCTCGTCGTATCCACTCACCTCCTCCCACTGTGGAAGAAGGACACAGAGGTAAAGGGTTACTCAAATGTAGACACAACATACACTTTGATAATATATCCCTGTGTTGACCACATGCTGACCGTATATTTTGAATGGTAGGTTTAGTAACACATCAATACCTCCAATTCTTTACCTCTACCTCACACACATAACCCAATGGCAGGTGTACCCAGCATCATGGCTACACTACAACCTAACCATAGATAAAGACAGCGCCATCCTGAGCAGCAGCGGTCCCAGTCAGGGCTGAGATTACAGTGCAGGAGTGTACATTATGTGCAGGGTGTAATCTGCTCCCTAACATTGTTTTGTTGGCACAGAGGTAGGCCTGCAGTGAGGGGTTGTCATCCGTCAGTGCCCGCTGGAGATCCCACTTGGCTCCCTGCATGAACCTGGCCTGTTTGTTTCTCTCTACTCTACTCTAGGACAGGACTATGCATTATTTAGCCAGTAGAGAGCAGGTGTTAAACTCTGCTCATTACACAGCCAGCAAGGCATTATAGTGCCGCCTCCTCTCTGGCTCCTCTATGTCCTCTGGCCAAATACAAAAAAGGAAACTATTTGCATAAAGTCACTGTCGGAAGAAGCTCTTCAAGGGTAACAAATACAGGAAAAACAATCCCCCGGTCTAAATACTGAGAAAAAAATCCTTCTCTCCAAGGCATGGGTGATGCACCCAATTTTCCTGTTTTTGAATTACAATGTGTTATTGAATACTACAATAAGCAAATCTCCAAATTAGTCCACCACCAACACATCAGTTATTGTAAATGAAACAGATCAGTCATTGTACCGAAACACATGCATGACATGAATTTAACCCTAATCTGAGTCACACTCCAATAAAACATAGAACTGGTAATAAAACATTACACAGGTAATTATCTGCAAACAGAGAGCAGATTTCACTGTGTGCTAGGGATACTTTTCATTTCAACACACACACACACACACACCACACACACACAGATATAGTAAAGCGTTCATATGCAACCTCTGCTGTTACTCCAAAGGACTCCAACCACTGTGACCTTGACCTGACAAGTTCATCTGAAGAGAAAGCTTTTCTTAACACCAAAGCCTCTTCACACTAGTCAGCTGCACCCCGTGCTGCCTTTACTCCATACCCCTCTTATCCCTCTTCACTCTTCACTTCAAGCTGACATCATTTCCTAAATTAGTACCCACTTAACAAGAATTCTGACAGAGTATTGACGGGTAAGGAGGAGCGAGTCAGCCCTCATGTTTAAGACCCACGTTCTATCAAACACTCACAGACTAATTAGAGCTTTTCTTCTTTATTCCCATTTCCATATTATTCTCTCCAGACAGACAGACATCATACCAAATATGTACAGTTTATTAATAACAATTGATAGATGTAAAACCTTTAGTAACTGGAGGGATTTGAAGGAAAAATGTATGACGAAAATGTATTATTGTAATACTGGCACTAACTCAAAACTATTAAGATTGTGTTTGTAGATAATGATTAAAGAGACCTTGGATGGGATTCAACCAGATGGTAGCTATATGTCTTCATTTTGATGACACGCATCTACAAATCTTTTAAAATTACGAGAATGTATCAGATATGGTCCATTAATATGCAATAAAAGCTACTCATTAATACTGTAAGTGTATGAATGTTAATGTTGACCAAAATGGGGGGCCTTGATTTACAGTTAAGAGACATTCTGGGAGGGGGAATGTGTTGGTCGTCCCATCTATTCCCCATCCAAATGGACACAGCCATCCAGGGTCATGGGCAGCCATTGACCTTTCCACCTCCATTCACAGAGTGACACTCTTTTCAGACAGAGGTCGTGGACCGATTAAACAGGAAAGGACAGAGTGTGACGTTCTCTTGTTCTGAGCCCCAAGCATCGCTCCATCAAACTTAAACAATGTGAACTGGGGTTGGGGGTGGGGCGGTAGCCACTAATGAGAGATAGTGACTACGGGAAGGGGGAATAGGGCCAGGCTAAAAAGACCCCAAACAAATGTGTTTTGATGGAGGGCCCCTTTTAGTCCTGTCACGGCTTTGCTGCCCTGCTTTCATCAGAGCCAGTGGAGGGAAGCAAATGGGACATAATAAGAGGCCAGCGATCAAGCGCCGAGTGTGAAATAAGAAGAAACGTCTTCATTTTCACAGCTTCTCCTCCCGGTACTATAGTGGGAGTGAGGCTGCAGGGCGGTCATGTGTTAGGTAAGGTGGTGGAGTTGATTGTGGTGGGGGGGTGGAGGAGTTCATGGTGGGGTTGGTTAAGAAGGATGAAGGGCTCTTTGAGGAGGCTGGGAATTGTAACACTAACTCTCTCTCCTTTGAGATTGTTTTTTTACCACACACAGACTTGTTTATCTGAGTCCAGATCTATTGAGAGGGGGACCATCACGACCACCATGTAGAGTATCTTGACTGGATGTACTGTTGGCTACGTAGCTGGATGTATGCTATAAAGCAGGAGATACTGTACAATGTATTTAAAAATCAAATACATTATTACTTTTTCCTGTTTGCTTGATAACAGTCAAAGGCATCATTCAAATAATAATTGAATTCACAGTTACAACATCTGTCCTAGGTGAACAAACCTACAGGTAACTGCCAAAATAAAGGAAACACCAACAAAAAGTGTCTTAACGCCACGAGCAGCCAGAACAGATTCAATGTGCCTTGGCATATATTTTACAAGTGTCTGGAATTCTATTGTAGGGATGCGACACCATTCTTCCACAAGAAATTCCATAATTTGGTGTTTTGTTGATGGTGGTGGAAAACGCTGTCTCAGGCGCCACTTCAGAATCTCCCATAAGTGTTCAATTAGGTTGAGATCTGGTGACTGAGACATGCACACACAAACACATTAAACCCACTATGCTCCTTTGAGACCCCTCTTTTAACGTCACTGATATCTCTTCAGTAGCCAAAATAATGGAAAACTGGTCAGTTTTATTAAGCATGACCCTTAACATGATGGGATGTTCATTGCTTAATTAACTCAGGAACCACACCTATGTGGACGCACTTGCTTTCAATATACTTTGTATGCCTCATTTACTCAAGTGTTTCCATTCTTTTGGCAGTTACCTGTATATGTCAAGGTGAAACACACAGAATCAAGGTATTCTTTCATAACACTGCAAGAGCTTCCATCTGCTGAAACACAACATTAATTTATGGACATAAAGAGCTCACAGACTGAACAAGTGAGAACTTGCAATCAACAACACGCCAGAGGAGCTGCTCTCTTCAAGGTCCTGTGTTCTGGGGTCACACACTCACATAAAGGAGCTCCTTCTAATGGGGTGTCATCGGCCCTTAGAGCTCAGAGGTTGGCACCCAAACATAAAGAGGACCATCATAAGTGGGGCGCCAAAGTGTCCGGGGTCGCATCTATGGTCTTGAGGGTCGTACCCAAATATAAAGACAGCCATTACAGCGCTAGCGGTGCAGAGCACTGTGCATTCTGCTGCACTGCTCTACTGAGTGTGAACGGGATGTACAATGGGTTAGGCAATTGTTGGCCATCTTTTAATTTCAGCTAAATAATGAGTTTAAATGCCACTTATCCTCTTGACTCACATTAATGATAAATTACCTTAGAATGAAATCTGATGAATGTGCTCTGTATAGCTATGAAGTTCTCCTTAGTATGCAGTTTGGAAAAGTACACAATGTGTGAACTGCCAGTCGCTTACTGTAGCTGTATGAAATTATAGAGCATGCTGGACTCAGAGAATGAGGTTCTGGATTGATAACTCCCAGGGCTGCCAGCCACTCCAGGATGTGGTTAAAGTTCAGCTGACCTTCAGTCTCCCTGACAATGTGTCTCTGCTGTAAAGCCAAGCAGAACCCACTGTCAGGGATGAGTTATAGAGTAGACTACCTCCAAAGCACAAACTATTCCCAAAAGGAAGCTTTTTGCTACATTAAATGATCCAAAATAAAGTCTTTATGGTCTCTAGGATGGACTTTTGTGTCTAACTGAACCCCCTTCCTGGGGTGGAGTGGGCTGGCAGGGTGAGTGGTCTCCTGAGCCATTTACATCATTCAAAGGCCACAGTGGCATGCATGACACAACATGAAATGTGAACTTCAGTTCTCACGTCTTGTCATTACAGTATGAGGATCGACCCAGAATGGCTGAAGCATCAGAGAACAGCTACACACATACAAAACATTCCAGCGCTCTGTCACTGACAACAAGTAAATAAATAATTCACATGAAGGAGAAAGAATCCAATGGAAATCTCCTGGGGCCAAGTTGTCCAATTTGCAGTTGTGGGAAATCTGTTAGAGTAAGAGTGCTGTGCCCTAAGGGGACAGGGCAGGACAAATGACACCCAGTCTCTGCATTGAGTTACAAAGAGGGGAACAAAACGAGCCAAGTACTGCAGGAGTCCCAGCCACATGGAGGGCACAGAGAGAGACACACAGAGAGAGACACACAGGGAGACATGAATAGAACGGTCTGGTGCAGTCAACTTCAATTACCATTGTCCACTTGTTATGTACAACATGTAAAGTTAGACAAACAAGCTTCTTATTGCCGCTTTAATCCCCTCCACCAATCTACATAAGGATCATATTTACATTTTTACTTTGGAGTAAATTAAAGACATGACAATATAATGCATGCCAAGTTGCCAACCAGGGATTGACATTTCAGTGCTCATATAAAATCATAACCACACAAATATGTTTTCCCCCACGATGAAGAGGTCTTAAAAAGGCAGGATATAGTTTTACAGACCAACTTTAATCGACAATCATACTAAATTAGGGGATACTCTATTCTAATGAGTTCCATATACTTAAATATGCTTTAACATTACAATTTAGGTAAGGAAATGGCTATATGCAAAGTCATAACCAGGATCTGTCATAACCAGGCTTTTTTTATACTGAATTATCTCTTTAAATGACAAAACCTGCCACAAAACCTGCCACAAAACCTGCCATGAAATGCCATCTTAATGAAACTTGTTGTGAATTGACATGCATGGAATATAGGATCTTATATAAGACTTCCATATTTCATATTCCAGTCACTGAGTTCATTATAGCCCGACTATAGAGAATGTACAGATCTATAGATCCCTCAAATGTCTCTAAGTAGAAGATTTTAACTAGTCTAGTGCCAAATCCACCATACATACAGTGCATTTGGAAAGTATTCAGACCCATTGACTTTTTCCAGATTTTGTTACATTGCAGCCTTATTCTAAAATGGATTAAATAGATTTTTTTTCATCATCAATCTACACACAATATCCCATAATGACAAAGAAAAAACGGAAATATCACGTCTACATAAGTATTCAGACCCTTTACTCAGTACTTTTGCTGAAGCACCTTCGGCAGCAATTACAGCCTCGAGTCTTCTTGGGTATGACGCTACAAGCTTAGCACACCTGTATTTGGGGAATTTCTCCCATTCTTCTCTGTAGAACCTCTCAAGCTCTGTCAGGTTGGATGGGGAGCGTCGCTACACAGCTATTTTCAGGTCTCTCCAGAGATGTTCGATTGGGTTCAAATCCGGGCTTTGGCTGGGCCACAAGCACATTCAGAGACATGTTCCGAAACCACTTCTGCATTGTTTTGGCTGTGTGCTTAGGGTCGTTGTCCTGTTGGAAAATGAACCTTCACCCTAGTCTGAGGTCCTGAGTGCTATGGAGCAGGTTTTCATCAATGATCTCTCTGTACTTTGCTCCGTTCATCTTTCCCTCGATCCTGACTAGTCTCCTAGTCCCTGCCACTGAAAAACATCCCCACAGAATGATGCTGCCACCATCATGCTTCACCGTAGGGATGGTGCCAGGTTTTCTCCAGACGTGACACTTGGCCAAAGAGTTCAATCTTGGTTTCATCAGACCAGAGAATCCTGTTTCTCATGGTCTGAGAGTCCTTTACGAGCCTTTTGACAAACTGTCATGTGCCTTTTACTGAGGAGTGGCTTCCATCTGGCCACTCTACCATAAAGGCCTGATTGGTGGAGTGCTACAGAGATGTTTATCTTTCTGTAAGGTTCTCCCATCTCCACAGAGGAACTCTGGAGCTCTGTCAGAATGACCATTTGGGTTCTTGGTCACCTCCCTGAATAAGGCCCTTCTCCCCTGATTGCTCAGTTTGCCCGGGTGGACAGCTCTAGAGTATTGGTGGTTCCAAACTTCTTCCATATAAGGATGATGGAGGCCACTGTGTTCTTGAGGACCTTCAATGCTGCAGAAATGTTTTGGTACCCTTCCCCAGATCTGTGCCTCGACACAAATCTGTGTCTCGGAGCTCTACGGACAATTCCTTTCAACCTCATGACTTGGTTTTCGCTCTGACGAGTGTGGGACCTTATATAGACAGGTGTGTGCCTTCCCAAATCATGCCCAATCAATTGAATTCACCGCAGGTGGAGTCTAATAAAGTTGTAGAAACATCTCAAGGATGATTAATCGAAACACGATGCACCTGAGCTCAATTTCAAGTCTCATATCATAGCTGTTTTTATTTTTAATACATTTGCAAAAAAAATGATAATGAAAAAACACTTTGTCATTATGGTGTATTGTGTGTAGATTGATGAGGGAAAACATTTATTTAACTTTTTAGGGATAGGGGGCAGCATTTTCACTTTGGATGAATAGCGTGCCCAGAGTGAACTGCCTCCTACTCTGTCCCAGATGCTAATATATGCATATTATTATTATTGGATATAAAACACTCTGAAGTTTCTAAAACTGTTTGAATGATGTCTGTGAGTAAAACAGAACTCATATGGCAGGCAAAAACCTGAGAAAAAATCCCAAAAGCAAGTGAGAATTCTGAGGCTGGTCGATTTTCAACTCATCGCCTATTGAAATCCCAGTGGGATATGGATCTGTTTGCACTTCCTACGCCTTCCACTAGATGTCAACAGTCTGTAGAACGTTGAATGAAGCTTCTACTGTGATGTGGGGCCGGATGGGAGCTGTTTGAGTCAGTGGTCTGGCAGAGTGCCAGGTCCTGGTCACGCGCATTCCACATGATATCGACTTGCGTTCCATTACTTCTATAGACACAAAGGAATTCTCCGGTTGGAACGTTATTGAATATTTATGATAACAACATCCTAAAGATTGATTCTCTACTTAGTTTGACAAGTTTATTCGACCTGTAATAACTTTTTGAAGTTTTCGTCCGACGTTCGCCTGGATCTGCGCGAGCGTTTGGATATGTGTACTAAACGTGCCAACAAAAGTAGCTAATTGGACATAAATAATGGATATTATCGAACAAAACAACAATTTATTGTGGAACTTGGATTCCTGGGAGTGCATTCTGATGAAGATCATCAAAGGTAAGGGAATATTTATCATGTCATTTCGTATTTCTGTTGACTCCAACATGGCGGAGAAATGTTGTTTATATCTGAGCGCCATCTCAGATTATTGCATGGTGTGCTTTTTCCGTAAAGTTTTTTTGAAATCTGACACAGCGGTTGCATTCAGAACAAGTGTATCTTTAATTCTATGTAAAACATGTATCTTTCATCAAAGTTTATGATGAGTATTTCTGTTATTTGATGTGGCTCTCTGCAATTTCTCCGGATATTTTGGAGGCATTTCTGAACATGGCGCCAATGTAAACTGAGATTTCTTTATATAAATATGCACATTATCGAACAAAACATACATGCATTGTGTAACATGATGTCCTATGAGTGTCATCTGATGAAGATCATCAAAGGTTAGTGATTCATTTTCTCTATTTCTGCTTTTTGTGACTCCTATCTTTGGCTGGGAAAATGGCTGTGTGTTTTTTGGACTTGGCGGTGATATAACATAATCATTATGTTGTGTTTTCACTGTAAAACATTTTTTAAATCGGACACGATGGGTAGATTAACAAGATGTTTATCTTTCATTTGCTGTATTGGACTTGTTAATGTGTGAAAGTTACATATTTCTAAAAAATATTTTTGAATTTCCCGCGCTGCCTTTTCAGCGGAATGTTGTCAGGGGTTCCGCTAGCGGAACGTGTGTCATAGAAAGGTTAATCGATTTTAGAATATGACTGTCACGTAACAAAATGTGTAAAAAGTGAAGGGGTCTGAATACTTTCAGAAGGCACTGTATTAAATGACTTATTAATCTGATTCTGAATCCACTCACAAGTTGACATAAAATAAATGTTTATCATTGCTAAAGCAGAATATTAAATCAAAGTATTACACCTAGGGATAGAATGTGCTGTGGCCAACACAATCCAGTTCTGTGTTATGGAGTCAGACAGAACATTTCTTTACTGGTGCTGAGCCCACAGGCCACATCATTAGGCCTTAATATATGAAGACCTCAACATCCTCTCCACATAATGGGTGTTTTTAGTGAAATGTCTACATTAATTTGTAACTGCCTGCAAAGTCCGGAGGGCCGCACTGAAAAAGTTATATTTCTTTGCCGTCAAATTTTTTTATCGTTTTTTGAATTTTTGATGCTCCCTGACTGTCTAGTGATCATTAGCGAGCTGGACAGTCACGAAACTGTATGAATATAGGTCCATTATAATTTCTACACAGTATCAATTTGGTTTTAGTCATTTTAAAGTTTACTTTTTTTATCTACTCAAACCGCCAGCGGGCCATATTGGACCCCCTCGCGGGCCGGTGCCGTATGTTTGACACCCCTGGGCTAGAGGCTAGAGGTGATATTCCACAGCAGCTCTGTGAAGGTCAGAAGGCCTGGTGTTCACAGTTCTCTCAACTCCCACTTAGGGGAAACACTGACCACTTAACCTCTCTGATGCTCTGCTTTGTATCAAACAGCCTCTCCTCCCACTGCCCTGCCCTGTGCACAACAGACCTTCCCTATTCTGCCTGAGGCAAGTAATGTGTTATAGTTGACTAAATATTACATGGAATCTTAATCATAACATATTTCAGGTCTTGGAGCCTGACTGGAGGCAGTTTCAGCTGCTGCTTTAGTTGAACTGTTATTCTAGGTAATACAGGGCTGCAGCCACCACTATAATAAGGGGTAAACTGACTGTGCAACAGATGGGAACACACCTGGAGAGCACTCATAAAAGTTGGTTTGTTCATGTTTCACTGGAATGTTAGGTTACGTAATGCTACCAACACCTGGAAAGTGAAGAACTATGTATTTGAAAACATTTGAATACATTTATTTAATTCAATGTCCATTAATTCAATCTTGGGAGAAAAATTTAAACAATCCAAGTGAAATGGTACCAGCGATTTTGTATCCCTATTGTACAGTTGACTATGTAACACAATATGATATATTTCATGAAGCTCTACAGAGTAGTGAAAAGCCAAGTGCTGGTGTGGTGCAGTGCGGAATGTTACTGATCCGTCAGTTAAGCCCGTAAAGCCATGCATGTGTAAGACAATAGCTACTGTAAAGCATCTATTACTGGTATATTGAGCAAGTCCAGTAATCACACCTGTTCCTTTTGTGCTGGTCCACTTGGGAAAGCGATGGCCACATGAGACTTCACAATGGATTGTGTCCTCATCCAGTTCCATAATTTCCCCATAAAACCCAAACGTCTGAATCTGAAAGGTCTTGTACCTGACCAATCAGGGCCTGAGAGCTACTTTGGCTCTCCAATCACAGTGAAATAAATAAGAGAATTTTCAACATGGACATCGCATAATGTTTCATCTGAGGTAAAAAGCTTTTCATAATCTACCTGTAGAAGCGTGCCCCTTATAAACTCGTCTGAAGCTGCAAGAGTAGACAATTCTAGACTTTGTGTCTAGCATAAATGAATACAGGACACTAAAAGCTGACTGGGGCTTGTCTTTGATGTGAGAATTGAGACCCTAAAGTGTTGATGCTGATTAATAAATCTAAACAGGGCAGATTTTTAATCACTGGCCTTTTCAAATGTTTGATTTTCAAGTCTGAAGTTCTGACTTATTCATATAGATAATTAAATAGACTTTTCTGATTGTTTTGCTAAACCTTACATTTTGTAAAGATGAAAAGGAGACGTGACGCAAACTACCTGTAAGATTCCCAGCCTCGTTAAGGGGGAAATGGCGGCGCTGGTTCTGTTTAAATTGAATCCAGAGCTGGTAGAGGAATACACCAGTCCTCTTTGTTCTGTCATATTAATTGTAAGAACTAGCAGGGAAGAAACAGCATGCCCTCAGGTTGAGGGAGATGTTGAGCTCAATTATTGCAGAAGATCTTTGAAGTTGCACCAGTTGACTGTTGAAGCCCTTTTTTCTTCTTCCTCCTACTTTTTTCGTGCTTAAAGACACACGGCATGATACAGTATAATTCAAACCAGCCTGGATACCAACCACAGAAGCATAAATAATTGAATAAAATAGGGAGTGGTTTTCTGAAATGCACCAGCAAATAAGTCTACAACATATTTCTCTGTGTTTTGGACCCAGTCTGAGGAGTCTGGATCATGTGGTGAGGGAAGAAGTGTAGGAGGCTGAGGTTCTGGTTTCGGCTGGCCCGGAGAGGGCTAGGCTTGTGTGTGGCTAGATGAAACCAATGCCTTGGCACACCATGTGGAAATAGTGCGCATCAAACGCTGCTAGAGTCCATATAACACATAGCTTCATGCCTTGCATATGAACAGAAGTAATTAGCAATGCATTTATGATTGTACAATATGACATTCATAAGGATAGATTGTGTGGTACAGTGGGGGCAGTTCAGGGCAAAGTGGAGAAAGTGGAGACCATTAACTCAAGGTAAACCTAACCAAGCATGTAGCCAGTTAATATTAAAGACCACCGCAATACTATTGGTCTCAATTGACCCCTACAGAACTTCTTTCTTTTTAAAGCACCAGTAGGCAAAGTTTAACACCAACTCAAAACTTCTGCCCTGCAAAGAGAGAGAGGGAGATCATTTTTCAAAAAGCTTGAAGATGTTTTCTGAAAGAGCCCAAAAGCCCACTGTTAAATTTGGATTATAGTTTCTCTCATGATTTCTGCACAGCTTTACGATGTGTTCTTTCTTACAAAGACTTGGCTCACTGTGGAGATAGCTTTCTGAGATATTACTGGCCTTTGACCTTGAAGTGAGAAATGAAAACACTACCAGTACCACATCTGTCAAAGTAGTCAGGGCAGATTTACTGATAAACTTGAGTTTGACACCCAACAGTAGGGAGAAATAATCCTTACTTTTGGGTGTTGAAAGTCCAATGCAGCCGTTTTTGTCTTAATATCAAATCTTTCTGAGTAACAATTAAGTAATTTACTATGATTGTTTTCAATTAAAGTGGTCAAAAGGAAACAAAAATAACATCTTAAAAAAGAGCAATTTCTCATGCAAGAATTTTGCTAAGATTGTCTAGGAGTGGTCTGAGTGGGGAGGGGAAACCTGAAAACTAGCTGTTATTGGCAGAGGTTTAGAGCTATTTCTTATTGGTCTATTAACTAATTTAACACCTGGTGATGTCACTCCATCCCACCAAAACAGGCGGAAATTTCAGGTGGTGGTTTCAAACAGTTCTTACACTAAAAGGGTATTATCATAATTTTTACAATTTCACAGTATTATTCCAACCTCAGTGTGGAAATATATATAAAACACAAGAAAATCACATTTTTGACTGCAGTGGACCTTTAAAACCAAAGTGTATCTGTAAGGATCTTAAATTAACTGAAAATGTAGTGTACTGTAGTATTGCTGCATCTGCATGCAAATTAATAAATCAGCAATCAAGTTAATTAAGTAACTCAAATGAAAATTCAATGACATCAAGTAGATGATCAGGTAACACTCACGCTGTTGTCACTGGAACCTGACACGGGATAGACTGTCCAGCCCAGCTCAGCTGTCGCTGTGGTAGAGTCCATTAGTGTTTCTGTGGAGGAGAGAGAGAGGGCGGTCAGACAACTACCTTCAAACAAACAATATACAGTAGCAGCAGTGCACATTTACAGCAGGTGAGCATAGGCGAAGGTGTCACGATCGTGTAGAGAGACGGACCAAGACGCAGCATGAGGAAAATAAGCCATCTTCTTTTAATTAAATGAACGAAGATGAACATGAAACGAAAACACTATACAAACAAACAAAACAACAAATGATCGTGAAGCTAAATAACGCAAGTGCACAGACAAGCAACAAACGTTAAACAAGACAACTACCCACAAAAGCCTACTGCCTATGGCTACCTTAAATATGGCTCCCAATCAGAGACAAATGAATGACAGCTGTCTCTGATTGAGACCCAATCTAGGCAGCCATAGACATAACTAGACAACCTCACAATTATCTATCCCATACACAATACAACACCCATAGACTAAACAAAACACACACAACATACAATGCCCACCCCAACTCACGCCCTGACCAACTAAACATAATCAAAATAACATAAAAATAGGTCAGGAACGTGACATAACCCCCCCCTCAAGGTGGGTACTCCGAACGCACCACCAAAAGTCTAGGGGAGGGTCTGGGTGGGCATCTGTCCACGGTGGTGGCTCCGGCTCTGGACGCTGTCCCCACACCACCATAGTCACTCCCCGCTTCCGTATCCCCCCCCCAATGACCACCCTCCAACTAAACCCACCTAACTGAAGGGGCAGCATCGGGATAAGGGGCAGCACCGGGATAAGGGGCAACACCGGGATGAGGGACGGCAGCTCCGGGCTGAGGGACGGCAGCTCCGGGCTGAGGGACGGCAGCTCCGGGCTGCGGGACGGCAGCTCCGGGCTGCGGGACGGCAGCTCCGAGCTGAGGGACGGCAGCTCCGGGCTGAGGGACGGCGGATCCTGGCTGGCTGGCGGATCCTGGCTGGCTGGCTCTGGCTGGTCATGGCTGGCTGACGGCTCTGGCTGGTCATGGCTGGCTGACGGCTCTGGCTGGTCATGGCTCGCTGACGGCTCTGGCTGGTCATGGCTCGCTGACGGCTCTGGCTGGTCATGGCTCGCTGACGGCTCTGGCTGGTCATGGCTCGCTGACGGCTCTGGCTGGTCATGGCTCGCGGAAGGCTCTGGCTGATCCGGTCTGGCGGAAGGCTCTGGCTGATCCGGTCTGGCGGAAGGCTCTGGCTGATCCGGTCTGGCGGAAGGCTCTGGCTGATCCGGTCTGGCGGAAGGCTCTGGCTGATCCGGTCTGGCGGAAGGCTCTGGCTGATCCGGTCTGGCGGAAGGCTCTAGCGGCTCCTGTCTGGCGGACGGCTCTAGCGGCTCCTGTCTGGCGGACGGCTCTAGCGGCTCATGGCAGACGGGCGGCTTTGCAGGCTCATGGCAGACGGGCGGCTTTGCAGGCTCATGGCAGACGGACAGTTCAGACGGCGTAGGGCAGACGGGCAGTTCAGACGCCGCTGGGCAGACGGGCAGTTCAGGCGCCGCTGGGCAGACGGGCAGTTCAGGCGCCGCTGGGCAGACGGGCAGTTCAGGCGCCGCTGGGCAGACGGCAAACTCTGGCCGGCTGAGACGCACTGTAGGCCTGGTGCGTGGTACCGGAACTGGAGGTACCGGGCTAAGGACACGCACCTTCAGGCTAGTGCGGGGAACAACAGGGCACACTGGACTCTCGTGGCGCACTCTAGGCCTGGTGCGTGGTATCGGAACTGGAGGTACCGGGCTGAGGGCACGCACCTCAGGGCGAGTGCGGGGAGAAGGAACAGTGCGTACAGGGCTCTGGAGACGCACAGGAGGCTTGGTGCGTGGTGCCGGAACTGGAGGTACCGGGCTGAGGGCACGCACCTCAGGGCGAGTGCGTGGAGGAGGAACAGGGCTCTGGAGATGCACTGGAAGCCTGGTGCGTGGTGTAGGCACTGGTGGTACTGAGCTGGGGTGGGAAGGTGGCGCCGGATATACCGGACCGTGAAGGAGGACACGTGCTCTTGAGCACCGAGCCTCCCCAACCTTACCAGGTTGAATGGTCCCCGTAGCCCTGCCAGTGCGACGAGGTGGAATAGCCCGCACTGGGCTATGCAGGCGAACCGGGGACACCACCTGTAAGGCTGGTGCCATGTACACCGGCCCGAGAAGACGTACTGGAGGCCAGATACGTTGGGCCGGCTTCATGGCATCCGGCTCGATGCCCAACCTAGCCCTCCCAGTGCGGCAAGGTGGAATAGCCCGCACTGGGCTAAGCACGCGTACTGGGGACACCGTGCGCTTTACCGCATAACACGGTGTCTGACCAGTACGACGCCCTCTCACTCCACGGCAAGCCCGGGGAGTTGGCTCAGGTATCCAACCCGGCTTCGCCACACTCCCCTTTAGCCCCCCCCCCAAGAAATTTTTGGGTGTTACTCACGGGCCTTTCAGGCTTCCGTGCAAGACGCGTCCCCTCATAACTCCGGTTCTTCACTCCGGTAGCCTCTGCTCTCCTCAGTGCCTCCAGCTGTTCCCATGGGAGGCGATCCCTTCCAGCCAGGATCTCCTCCCATGTGTAGCAACCTTTACCGTCCAAAACATCCTCCCATGTCCATGAGTCCTGTTTACTTTGCCGCTGTTGTTGGTTCCGCTCACGCTGCTTGATCCTGTTGTGGTGGGTAGTTCTGTCACGATCGTGTAGAGAGACGGACCAAGACGCAGCATGAGGAAAATAAGCCATCTTCTTTTAATTAAATGAACGAAGATGAACATGAAACGAAAACACTATACAAACAAACAAAACAACAAATGATCGTGAAGCTAAATAACGCAAGTGCACAGACAAGCAACAAACGTTAAACAAGACAACTACCCACAAAAGCCTACTGCCTATGGCTACCTTAAATATGGCTCCCAATCAGAGACAAATGAATGACAGCTGTCTCTGATTGAGACCCAATCTAGGCAGCCATAGACATAACTAGACAACCTCACAATTATCTATCCCATACACAATACAACACCCATAGACTAAACAAAACACACACAACATACAATGCCCACCCCAACTCACGCCCTGACCAACTAAACATAATCAAAATAACATAAAAATAGGTCAGGAACGTGACAGAAGGTGGGAGTCCATTAATGAGTCCATCCATTCAAACCCTGATCAGATATTATTTCAATTCATTGCAATGTAAATATACTTAATATTTCAGTCTCAAAAATACTCCTATTGTAGATAGTATATTTGCAGATATCTCCATTATCCCCTCTGTCAAATATGGCAATGCTTTTGTTTGAGACATGGGCATATTTGGCTACATGCTGTAGTAGTAAACAGAGGGGCATAGTGTGACCATCCACATGGAAAAGAACAGATCACTGGGTTCACTGGAACCTGGTCAACTCTACCACACCCACCAAGCTACTACATGATAGGTCAACTTCCACTCAACAGGCACATGCTTCTTCAGTTCTACCCCCTGGCTTTGAGGGGCAAGCGCACTCTAAACAAGTAGGATTAGCAGGTGGAAAAAAACACCTCTGGTAATTAGGGTCAAAGAGATATGTATCCTGTTTGTCATGAGGTCCTCTGTGGCCAGCCAATGAAATTTCAGAGGCAGGCCAGGCAGGCTGTCCTTCAGAGCCTTCTCTCTGAGGGACACATAGGGGAGAGGGAGAGGGAGGGGGGAAGAAGGACGGTACTGCAGGCCTAATGAATTTCCCCTGCTTATTAGCCCCGCAGCACCAGTGTTGAGCTGGAGCAGATGGAGACAACATTCATCAGGTGTTAGGCATCAGCTGCCACTCCAAAAGGGCAAAGAAAGATGTATGTAACTCCTCTCGACAAGCTAGCTACAAACCATAAGTTACTGTTGGTGATTGGTAGTCTAAAGCTATTTTTCAAAGATGTATTTGATATTCAGTAAAAACTAGAAGTATTTTAAAAATGCATTCTGTATGATGTCAGAGTTCCCTTTCGGAAATTGGATAAAAGGACTATCGGGCTAATGATCCGGGTGGTCTGATTCCACAGTGCAGTATGGCTAAACTCACACAAGAGAGAAAAGCACCCAATATCATTTAGAATGTTCCCGCATTTCATAACACGTGGATTTCCTCTTTATATTCCAGAGGAAACCAAAGCTTTTAATTAACAGGCTCCACATGCCGCAAATGTATTTTTAGGAACTTGCCGAATCTCAGAGCCTCACCAATATACACAAAGCATAATAGCACATTTCACATCCAATTCAGTTATCACAAAACCCAAATCTTATAATTAGGCAGAGGAGGCTGCGTTTGTGCTGCATTGATAACCTTGCGCGACTCCGCAGTCTACATGGGTACTAGGCAGTGAAATGGTAATTATCCCCTGTAATGATAATGATAATTAGCTGGGGAGTAAAGTGAGAATGATGAACCCCTTGGTGGTGGTTTAGGGAGTGTGGTGGTTTAGAGAACAGGGAGGGAAGGAGTGAATTCCCCTGATATGTGAACACAGAAGGCCCACTTCTCTTCCCTCCAGTCCCTCAGTCAGGCTCACACACACCTGCTTCCTTCCATCAGACACCCACACGCTGGACAAGTAGGACCTTACCCAGAAAGACTGATCACCTTTCTCCCTCCTGCTGACTAGACTTCATAGCAGGCAGCCACACCAATTCATTACCTACTGCAGTACCGAGCGTACCTCACTGAATCACCACCAGCACTGTTCAACCCCGTCATCAGTCCTCAGGCTCCCAGCAGGCAGCACAGTGGAAGGGCATGGCAACTCAGTCAGACACACTGTCCATTAATCAGGGAGATGAGGTGAGAGTGGCCAGTCAGAGTGGAGAAGCCAGCAATAGAGCCTGGAGAAGCCAGCAGACCAGGACTGACTGTTTACACTGAGGTCTGGAGGTGACTACACATTCCAGCCTGGGCCTCTGGCTCAGCTGGGGGGGTCAAAGGTTACCAGCTATATTTCAGAGTTATATGAGCACATGGAGGATGTGAGACCTTCAACTTTTCAATATGGCTGTCTTTTTTTTACTACTAGACAGACTGAGCCTCAACACTGAAGGTGCATGAATATGCAATGAGACCTGGGAGTTTTAGAAATGCTTACAGGCCTAAGAGCGCTTCCTAGAACACTTCCTGAGAGTAAGCAAGGAGGGTTTTGTGCTGATCTGAAACCTCCCTGAGAGGGCTGTTTGAAGTTACAGATGGGCCAAACGGGAGGGGCCAGCGGTGCTTCAACAACACTCAGTTTTCTCAGAGCTAGGAGTCGATGCAGCCGCAGCCTCTCAGCTTTCCACAGAATGCCATCACATTTTACATTAGGATTAAAAAGAGCAGCTGTTCACAAGCCCATAAACAAAATGAGCCCCAGAACACATACCCACATTAATTGACATGGATCAAGACGCTTTTAGGCCTGGGATTATTGCAGTGGTAATTGGTTGGTCGGCAGCCACATTCTAATTACAAAAAAAGGAGGAGTACCTGGTATAACTTCTATTTCTAAGAAGTGTAGGAGAAAGTTGTTTGCAGAGCAGTGAGTTCCAAATGTATTACACGCCTCGTTAGCAGATGGGCAATACACAATGGTGGTGGACGAGCCAAGCTTCCTGCACACACAGTAAAGTGCTTTGAGACCAAGTGAAAATACAATTAATTCTCATTCATAGAGTATGTTTTCAAGGTATGTGAATTGGGTACATTGCCAGCCCTTTTAATTCAGGCACAGTGATTCCCCTCCAGGTCTACAGAACAGGGGATGCAACAGAGGACAGGAAAGAACAAGACAGGACAGGTGACCCGCCATAGAGCTCTGTGTGTGTTTGACCACACATGTGCTTGATTTAGGTGGGTACAGTGTGAGTATGCTTTGGCTTGAGGCGAGGAGGTCAGGCTTTGAGAGATGGATGGCCAATTAGTGTGTAGGGTTGAGCATGGCAGTCTGACTGATGGATGCCAGGGAGGGAGCTCTCCTTATCAGCTCCAGGGTGTACCATCTCATCTCCCAGCTCCCACTGCCCTCCTCCAGGGTGTACCATCTCATCTCCCAGCTCCCACTGCCCTCCTCTAGGGTGGACCATCTCATCTTCCAGTTCCCACTGCCCTCCTCTAGGGTGGACCATCTCATCTCCCAGCTCCCACTGCCCTCCTCTAGGGTGGACCATCTCATCTCCCAGCTCCCACTGCCCTCCTCCAGGGTGGACCATCTCATCTCCCAGTTCCCACTGCCCTCCTCCAGGGTGGACCATCTCATCTCCCAGCTCCCACTGCCCTCCTCTAGGGTGGACTATCTCATCTCCCAGCTCCCACTGCCCTCCTCTAGGGTGGACCATCTCATCTTCCAGCTCCCACTGCCCTCCTCCAGGGTGGATCATCTCATCTCCCAGCTCCCACTGCCCTCCTCCAGGGTGGACCATCTCATCTCCCAGCTCCCACTGCCCTCCACCAGGCAGGAAACAGGCAACAAGTGCAGACTTCCAAACAGATGCAGATCCCTGTCTCTACAACACTTATACACAAACACACAGGGGTACACACACACACACACACTACGCACTGTCACAAATTCACTGACTATACTGTAAAATAAAAAATAAAAAACATTTTTAAAAAATGATATTCCTGTACTTTCATGTCATAAAGCATGAATATTCAGCAAGTGTTCTGTCAAAATAACAACAGCGCGGAACAGCCATGTAGAATACTGTTATAGTTCTAGCCAGCTTCAATATGGGCAAAACCCAGCTTGTATCAAATTATGTCTATAGTTTACTGAGGGTATTTCTGAAGAAGCGATTGACCTCCAAAACACAGCATGTAGCGGCTTGCAGGGGCGATGTTCTTTTATCCTCCTCACCAGGAGAACTGTACTATAGCCTAGCCTCTATGGAGCAAATCATTCAACATTGACTTCTACATCAAAGCCGCCACTTATACTTTCTTTCCCACCACGGTAGAAATAGCAGGTTACAGCACCACAGTGCTTTTCTCACCAAATCTGTGGTGTGTAAAACTCAATGAACTTCCATGTCATTAAACACCTGGAATCATAGGCTATATTTAATGGTAAATGTGGATAATAGATGGCGGTACAGCTATATTTTAACATGAACAATATGTCTATAAGCTAATACCATACACCACAGAGGGCAGTCTTCTTGTGGACAGAGCTAAGAAATGTGCCTACATTTATGGGCACTGGCATTGGAAAAACTGTCGGTGCCGAGGTAAGACTGATGCCCATAATGATGGATGCAGACTGCTACTGTATGGCATTTTGGACAGAATAACAAGTAGAGTGCTCGGTTTCATTTGAGCCCGAGCCGTCTCAGAAATCTTTCAACACAAGGAGGGTCCATTAGGTGGGGCTCCCACCACCACATTACAAAATGTCCTTGTGCGGTAAATTAATCAGTAATCCTGCATTTACAATGAAACAGGCTTTGTGGACGAGGTGGCATCAGCCCAAACCCCAACTTTTTTCAAAGAGTCAAACTGGGCTTGGCATGCCGCCCTGGGTATCCGGTGCACTTTAACATGTGTCTTTGGAGAGACATCACGCTATCAGGGAGATTTATGGGTAACTGGGGGTTATTGTTGGGTCTTGCAAGGCCCGGTTCTGGGGTTCTGATGATGATGTAGGGGCTCGAGGAGTGATGAGGTGGGACTGAGTGGGACACGGCTGAGGCTGGGGATCTGGGCCTGCTCTGAGGGAGAGAGACGAAGTTGGGCAGTTGATTTTGGCAGCAGACGGTGCCCTGTGAAATATGCTACCACACAGAGTACGTGGAGCACTCTGACTGCTGACAGAATGATACAACATAGCATTCCCCTGGGCTTCAGGCAGGATGTTCTACAGTAATCCTTACAGAGCTCACTGTGTTATCATTCAATATAATAACCTGTCAGCCTGGAAAAGGAGCAATGACCAAAAACTAAAAAGATAATCAAGCAAAAACTATATTCTAGGTCAAGTCCTCTATGCACTCCTTTGAATCACTCATCCAAATACTCTCCAGTCTTAACCCTTTTCTAAAAAAGCCAATTTAATCACAAGATTATCTAACCAAAATACTTGATTATTTCCGTAAGTAAATGTGTCAAACTACCGGATGACAAAAATAGTAGCTACTCCTGACCCTTTTTCAGTATGTCCATTATACCACATAACTTTAAAGGCCAATCACGGACAAAAATGTGATTTCTTGTGTTTTATATATATTTCCACACTGAGGTTGGAATAATACTGTGAAATTGTGAAAATTATGATAATGATAATGACAACACCAGGCGGTAAATTAGTTGCTAGATCAATGAGAAAGAGAGTTACAAACCTCTCTGCCAATAACAGCTAGTTCAGTTTTCCCCTCCCCACTCCCAGACAGTCCTAGTAATTGCTCTTTGCTAAGAAGCTATTTTTGTTTCTTTTTGACCACTTTAATTGAAAACAGTCACAGAAAGATACTTAATTGTTACCCAGAAATTATTTAATATTGAGATAAAAATAGCTGCAAACTTTGTAAACACACCATCAGTGATATGCTTAGCTCCCATGTTAAAGGATTTTCCCAACTATTCCAAAATAATATACTAAATCATTTTCCAAAACCTGTCTTACATCATCATGGATTACAACACCCCGGTGCGCTAGCTTCCCAATCTTTTCATCATTTAGTATTCTTTCCATGCATCCAGAGCGTGTGCTATTGCTATCAGCAGTAACTGTAGGCACATCATTAGCACACAGTTTCACTGCACAGTACAATGTAGTTAGTTCTGAAAGACACCATATTTCACAACGATTTGAGTGCTCCACTGTGAATTGAGAACCATCAACCTCAACAGTAAATGGGGAGGAAGAATGGTCACCACCTGATCAATCTGTCTCCCCTTCCACTCCAAGTCTGTGCTATGAGATTATGAGCACGCCTCAGAGACTAAGGAAAACCGATCTCTGTTTCAACATTTCAGATCCAAAGCCCTGCCAGAAAGTCAGCTATGTATGTGCAGGCCTGAGATGCATTACATCAGTGAAATGGCTCTGACACCGTCTGTGTAGGTGACAGAGAGATGGGTAAAGTAATCCAGATTGACTCTGGTTGATTCCTGACTCCTCTAAAATGCCTTCACATTAACCAGTCAATGTCACTCCGAGCCATTAGACTGACAAACAATTTAGTTTACTGCCTATTCCACATCCTTTAAGAGCTTTTAAAGTAGTCAAAAATTATCTTTCTGAGCACCAGGTTTACTCCTGATCCTTATCAGTTAAAGAGTGGAGACCTAGTGACCTGGTCCTGTCCTCCATGGCACTGGGCTGGAGCTGGAGCTGGGGATAGGGCTGGGGTTAGGGCTGGAGCTGGGGATAGGGCTGGAGCTGGAGATAGGGCTGGGGATAGGGCTGGGGATAGGGCTGGAGCTGTGGCTGGGGCTAGAGCTGGGGCTAGGGCTGGAGCTGGGGATAGGGCTGGAGATAGGGCTGGAGCTGGGGCTAGGGCTGGAGCTGGGGAGGGCTGGAGCTGGGGCTAGAGCTGGAGCTGGGGCTAGAGCTGGGGATAGGGCTGGAGCTGGAGCTAGGGCTGGAGCCAGGGCTGGGGGTGGAGATAGGGCTGGGGCTAGAGCTGGGGCTAGGGCTGGAGCTGGGGATAGGGCTGGGGCTAGGGGATAGGGCTGGAGCTGGGGCTAGAGCTGGGGATAGGGCTGGAGCTGAGGATAGGGCTGGAGCTGGAGCTAGGGCTGGAGATAGGGCTGGAGATAGGGCTGGGGTTGGGCTGGAGCTAGGGCTGGGGTTGGGCTGGAGCTGTGGCTGTGGCTGTGATTGGAGCTGGGGGCTGTGGCTTTAAAGCCTGGTGGATAGAGAGAAGGAAGTCCAGATGGACCATTTCTCTGGCTGTCCGAGAGTAACCGCTGTACTACAACACCCTGCCATGTCCCACAGCTCTCTGCCTGACCTGAAATATGCATGAGATGGAAATGTGTGAGACTAAGCTTCTGAGCTTCCACTCTCCTCATATTGAGTTGAATATGTATTTAAATCTGGGCCATGCAGGATGTGAATCACTGTCCTGGACATTAAGGGTTAAATGTGATTAATTTATGATACTCTGATGTTTGTCTCTAGGCACAAGTCCCTTATTTATTGATTGGCTAAAGCGATTGAAGCAGGTAATCTTAAAAACAAATGTATACAGCATGCTGTGAATGCTTGACACCTACAGTAGTTTCCTAGATTCATCATTGATACAAAATGGTGTATCATTTCTAGGTTAAGTGCTACATGAACTGTAAATGGGGCTTCTGACTTTATGTTGTTTAATGATATATGTTACTCACCCGGACATGTGAATTATTCATGGTATGTAAAATAAGTCATTGCCTCTCACGCAGAGACAGGCTTGCTTCATTGTGGCCGTTTATCAATCGACTTGGGGAAAAATTAAGTGGGAAATAAGGACACATGAAAATAACATTGAAATTAAAATGACAGTGATTTGACACACCATTAAGACTTGCCTCCAAAGTCAATACTTTTTGAATCCCAAGAACTGCCAGTTTCTCCAATTTCCTGTGCCTAACCTGGCATGTGCTTAAAATGGGCACAGGGGAAATAAAAACACATCATTACGTGTGGCTTGTATCTACAATAAATACCATAACCAGTGTTGGGGCGTCGTAAACAACATGTTATTCAACTAGTAATGTAACTACATTTTGCAGTATCTTGGTGGTAGTTCAACTAAATTCAAATCTTGATAGTGTTTCCAGTAGTTAAGTACTTTTTTTGCTATGCAGCGGAACAGCACACCACTTCTTTTACGAAAATAAAATATGGGTGAATGTCCGTTATTTTTTGCCATCAAACCTGCCAATTCTCACTTGAAACCATTTTTTTGTGTTCAATAGGGTAAATGACACATTCTGTTAACATCTGACTCCAGAGTGATCTGTTCTTGCGATTAACATCTGACCCCAGAGTGATCTGTTCTTGCTATTAACATCTGACCCCAGAGTGATCTGTTCTTGCTATTAACATTGACCCCAGAGTGACCTGTCTTGCGATTAACATCTGACCCCAGAGTGATCTGTTCTTGCTATTAACATCTGACCCCAGAGTGATATGTTCTTGCTATTAACATTGACCCCAGAGTGACCTGTCTTGCAATTTGTAGTCCATGACATTTCAGATTCAGATCATTTAGACTATCACAAAGTCATTTGGATGTAGTGAACTTATTTTTCAAAGGAACTTCAAGTATGTTTTTCTTAAGGGTAGCTATATTGTAGCTTAACTTCTTCCAGTGTGAAGTAATTGGTAGCTTGGTAAACTATATTTTCAGAGTAGCTTCCCCAACACTGTAATGTGTAGCTTCCCTATTGTAACGTGTGTTAAAAAGATTTAAGAAAGGGTGGGGCGGGAATACAGGCATTGGCCCCGTATCCTACTAAGAGGCTTCAAAAGAACAAAAGACTTGACACAAGAGTGGGAGTTAGATATCATGGCCAGCATATTGAGTTCACATACTGTTTACTCTCACTGTTTGAGACATTGGCAACAAACCAAAACATTGGTATCCGGATCCATAAAAAGAACACATATCAGGGAACAGAGATTAATAAGAAACTTTGCATCCTGCTGTTTGAAACCCCTAGGCGTGTTTGTGCCTGCCTGTGTTAGGGATTGGCAACAGCTGTCCTTGTCTTTTGTATGGCAAGGAACCTCCAGAAAAATGTCAAAGCTAAATATCACAGGGGATGATTACCGAGATCTGGGGACTCAAATAACCTCAATTAATTTTCCATAACCATCCCACCAAGTATAACTAATACAATCTGGTAGCACAACTATTACAAGATAAAGGATACAAGAATATCTCACCACTGTCCTTAAATCTCCTCTCAGTAATATGAATCACAAGAATTGCATATGCCCTAGATTTCCATGTTAAACCTTCAGCCCTTTCTGTGTAGTTTCAGTGCTGAGGAATTTGAGCAGTGACATTTGATGTGTGAGCATCACAGGGTCAAACTAGGGGAGTTGATCCATTGCCAGTCAATGCAGTCTGTCTGCCAGGAAAGCCATCAGCTAGATCTCTGTCTGCATGATATCTCCATCCCCACCTTCCCTGCTGCATAATCAATAGCATGGTCTAGCTAGCCTATATATTTACTCACCCCGGTGTGGCGCAATCCTCAATAGAAGAATGTTAATGGAGACTTTAATCAAACATGAGCATGAAAAAGGGACGAGACTGATATGAAATAGTAAAGATGTGGGGAGGCCTGTATGAATCACCTGACAGACAAATGGCTAGAGACGGATAATGACCATACATTCTCCTATAAAGAGAGGGGGATTACAGAGTGTCTGTGGGGGTGTGTCTAATGGATTTCTGTGTGTATGTATGTGTGTGTGTGTGTGTGTGTGTGTGTGTGTGTGTGTGTGTGTGTGTGTGTGTGTGTGTGTGTGTGTGTGTGTGTGTGTGTGTGTGTGTGTGTGTGTGTGTGTGTGTGTGCATACTTGATTGTGTGCCTGTGTGTGTTTGAGTGCACGCCTTTGTAAGAGCATGGTGTAGTGACTGAATGATGAGGCCATGCTTAGCAGCAGACAACAGACTCCAGCAGCTCCAGGTGGATAGCCCTTCCCTCCACCCTCCCTCCCTGCATGCCTCCTAACACTCAGGCTTGTTACGGCTCTCTGAGACGCTCCATATCCAGCCCACCTCCCTTAAGTTCCCTGAACCGAGGAGGAGATGAGTGTACCTCCTCACGGTCGTGACCGTTTTACCAGGACCCCCTGGACCTGGGGACCACACGTATCAGGGAACAGAGGAATGGCAGACCAGCTTCAGATTCCTGGCCTAT
Source organism: Salvelinus alpinus (assembly GCF_045679555.1). Taxonomy (NCBI): domain Eukaryota; kingdom Metazoa; phylum Chordata; class Actinopteri; order Salmoniformes; family Salmonidae; genus Salvelinus; species Salvelinus alpinus. The sequence continues at coordinate 29,447,929 of NC_092087.1, read as the reverse complement.
GAGCTAGTCGTCCTCTTGTCTGTGGAAGAGTTATGACCGGTCACGCCTCCCAGGGTTCTTTCTATAAAGCTCAGGCTCTGAGACAGGCTCCACAGTGGGTCTAGTCCTGCACTGCTGGGACCATTACTCCTGTCTGAGGAGCCTAGCGTAAAGACACACAGCCAGGACATGCCTCTACACTAACCCAAATATCACTCCACACACTGGCACCCCAAATCCCTGCCATCAACATGCTCTCCATCACTGAATGCATAGCACAATGGAAAGTGTGTACCATTAAAGAATTTTAAGGCCCTCCTAACACTAAACTAACATTAACTACAGCTATCCGAGACATTGGACACCTGTGTGCCAGAGATGGAGAGCTAATGGGTTCATGGTGGCCAGCTCTGAATGGTTATAAACAGGGTTAAGTTGAGCTGCCTGGGACAGCACAGCAGCACTCCCTTCAGCTGGACCCGGCTATGTTTACAAGACACAATACTCACCAGACACATTTTTCCACTTAAAGTGTCTGTACTCTCTCACATTACTGAGTGCTGAGAACTCCAATACACCTACACACCAACTGGGCCGGTGCTGTATCACAGCAGAAAAACAGAGTCATCCCAGACCAGAAAAAACACAATTTCTCAATAATTCTGCACTCTAGCTCCTCCACACAACCAGGAAAAAAAGAGGCATTTTCCTTGAAATACTCAGTATTAAATCAAATTATATTTTTCACATGCGCCGAATACAACTAAAAAAACATGACTAGAAAAATAACCTCAATCTAATGGTGCCACCTCGTTGCTCATTTACAAAAGGCACAAAGAAAAACAAGAAACTGAATAAGACATGAGAAACCATGAGAGAACATGGAGAAACCATGAGAAACCCATGAGAAAACATGAGAAAACCAAAAGTCCCCACAAGAATAGTAAACAAACAGAAATTTGACCACCTGGGGACATTTTGTTACTGCCCACAAGGTCAAATGCTATTTCTAGGGGGTTTAGCATTAAGGTTAGAATTAGTGTTAGGGTTAGGAGCTAGGGTTAGGTTTAGGTTTAGGGTTAAGGTTGGGGTTTGGTGTTAGGGAAAATAGGATTTTGAACGGGACCGAATTGTGTGTCACCACAAGGTTAGCGTGCGTGCTTGCGTGCGTGCGTGCGTGTGTGTTGGAGTGTCAGTGAAGTATCAGTGAGAGTAGGCTCCCGAGTGGCGCAGAGGTCTAAGGCACTGCATCTCAGTACTAGGTGCCACTACAGACCCTGGTTCGATCCTGGGCTGTATCACAACCGGCTGTGATCGGGAGTCCCATAGGACAGCGCACAAATGGCCCAGTGTCGTCCGGGTTAATAGGGGAGGGTTTGGCTGGGGTAGTCCGTCATTGTAAAATAAGAAATAGTTCTTAACTGATTTGCCTAGATAAATAAAGGTTAAATAAAGAGAGAGTGCAAGAGAGTCAGTGCAAAAAAAATAAAATGAAGTCGGATGCCAAGTAGCTGCCAGACCAATCCGTGATGCAAGCAGTCAGGATGCCAAATCTTTTCAGCCTCCTGAGAGGGAATAGGTGTTGTCGTGCCCTCTTCACGACTGTCGTGATGTGTTTGGACCATGATAGGTCCTTAGTGATGTGGACACCAAGGAACTTGAAGCTCCCGACCCACTCCACTACAGCTCCGTCGATGTGAATGGAGGCGTGCTCGGCCCCCTTTTCCTGTAGTCCACGATCAGCTCCTTTGTCTTGCTCACATTGAGGGAGAGGTTGTTGTCCTGGCACCACACTGCCAGATCTCTGACCTCCTCCCTATAGGCTGTCTCATCAGTGATCAGGCCTACCACCATCGTGTTGTCGGCAAACTTAATGACGGTGTTGGAGTCATGTGTGGCCATGCAGTCATGGGTGAACAGGGAGTACAGGAGGGGACTAAGCACGTACACTTGAAGGGCCCCCGTGTTGAAGGTCAAACTTTCTACCTACTGTCACGTCGATGTGGATAGGGGGGTGTTTCCTCTGCTGTTTCCTGAAGTCCACGATCATCTCCTTTGTTTTGTTGACGTTGAGTGTGTAATTATTTTCCTGACACCACACTCCAAGGGCCCTCACCTCCTCCCTGTAGGCCATCTCGTCGTTGTTGGTAATCAAGCCTACCACTGTAGTGTCATCTGCAAACTTGATGATTGAGATGGGAACAGGGAGTACAGGAGAGGGCTGAGAATGCACCCTTGTGGGCCCCCAGTGTTGAGGATCGGCGGGGTGGAGATGTTCTTTCCTACCCTCACCACCTAGGGGCGGCCCGTCAGAAAGTCCAGGACCCAGTTGCACAGGGCGGGGTCGAGACCCAGGGTCTCGAGCTTAATGACGGTTTTGGAGGGTACTATGGTGTTAAATGCTGAGCTGTAGTCGATGAACAGCATTCTTACATAGGTATTCCTCTTGTCCAGATGGGTTAGGGCAGTGTGCAGTGTGATTGCGTCGTCTGTGGACCTATTGGCGTGGTAAGCAAATTGGAGTGGGTCTAGGGTGTCAGGTAGGGTGGAGGTGATATGATCCTTGACTAGTCTCTCAAAGCACTTCATGATGATGGAAGTGAGTGCTACAGGGCGATAGTCATTTAGTTCAGCTGCCTTGGCTTTCTTGGGAACAGGAACAATGGTGGCCCTCTTGAAGCATGTGGGAACAGCAGACTGGGATAGGGATTGATTGAATATGTCCGTAAACACACCAGCCAGCTGGTCTGCGCATGCTCTGAGGACACGGCTACGAATGCCGTCTGGGCTGGCAGCCTTGCAAGGGTTAACGCGTTTAAATGTTTTACTCACGTTGGCTGCGGTGAAGGAGAGTCCGCAGGTTTTGGTAGCGGGCCGTGTTGGTGGCACTGTATTGTCCTCAAAGCGAGCAAAGAAGTTGTTTAGTTTGTCTGGGAGCTAGACATCGGGGTCCGCGACGGGGCTGGTTTTCTTTTTGTAGTCCGTGATTGACTGTAGACCCTGCCACAAACCTCTCGTGTCTGAGCCGTTGAATTGCGACTCTACTTTGTCTCTATACTGACGCTTAGCTTGTTTGATTGCCTTGCGGAGGGAATAGCTACACTGTATGCTCATGTTTCCGGTCGCCTTGCCCTGATTAAAAGCAGTGGTTCACGCTTTCAGTTTTGCGCGAATGAAGGTCAGCGTGGCGGATGTGTGTGGCCTACCTTCACCACCTGGGGCGGCCCGCCAGGAAGTCCAGGATTCAGTTGCAGAGGGAGGTGTTCAGTCCCAGGGTCCTTAGCTTAGTGATGAGCTTGGAGGGCACAATGGTGTTGAATGCTAAGCTGTAGTCTATGAACAGCATTCTCACGTAGGTGTTCCTTTTGTCCAGGTGGGAAAGGGCAGTGTGGAGTGCAATAGAGATTGCGTCATCTGTGGATCTGTTGGGGTGGCATGCAAATTGGAGTGGGTCCAGGGTTTCTGAGATGATGGTGTTGATGTGAGCCATGACCAGCCTTGCAAAGCTTTTCATGGCTACAGTTGTGAGTGCTACGGGGCAGTAGTCATTTAGGCAGGATGTGGTTGTAGTATTTGGTTGCATGCAGGTTTTTTTGTCTGTGACTCTATGTGTGTGTCTATAAAGCTCTTAAAATTGGGGAAGGCAAAGCTATGGTTCTGGGAAATAATAGTATATGCCTGTATGTCCTTGTCCATTGTAACAATCAGAGGAGAGCATTCAACCCCCACAAACCACACTAAGACTCAGGGTTAACTCTGAGGGGAGACCAGACCAAACGAAGAGTGAGGTTCCTGTAGAAAAACAGGCATGGCCCGCTGTTAGCCTGTTGAACAACCCTTCTGTCACCTAAAATCAGCCTTGGAACACGGCGGTGGAGGCCAGACACCGCCGTTGGCCTTACAATGTAGATAAAGGTTTATTGTAAAACCTGTGAGGTAAACAAACAGAGCCTGGCTTGTCCAAGGTCCAGAGTAGCTCTGTGGTTTTTTGTGTTGTTTCTGTTTGGAATGTGACATGCTGATTGTGAGATGTGCAGAGCCCTGTCGTCTGTTTGCTTTCAGTCATTACAGTCACTTAAGATGACAGAGCAGTTTGCTTTACTTATCTCCAAAACAGCTAAAACACATAAGTGTTTTTAGTTGTGTTTACCACCTGACTCAAAAGCTCAAAGACTGATTGGTTTAGACCAGGGGTATTCAACTCTTACCCTACGAGGCCCGGCGCCTGCTGGTTTTCTGTTCTACCTGATAATTAATTGCACCCACCTGGTGTCCCATGTCTAAAATCAGTCCCTGATTAGAGGAACAATGAAAAAATGCTGTGGAACTGGCTTTGAGGTCCAGAGTTGAGTTTGAGGTGTTTAGACTGTGTAAGCAGAACAGAGCACAGGCCAGTGTTCATAGACCCTCTCACGTCGTAGAGGTTTCACACAAAAACCTGACTCTGATAGGTGAGCTCAAAAGAGACGTCTGCTCATCCAGACTGCTGTCTGAAAGCAATGACATCAGGAAGTATTGGCCGGTAGACAGAGTTCATCTGTTTGTTCAATCTGTCCAGGCCTCTGGATGGAGGACGGTTTTGTAAGTCATCATACATGAGGCCACAGACGACCTGTCAAAGTCCCAGAACTAGTCAATCTTTAGTTTCTATGGTTACTGGCCCGAAAGGTGCCAAAGTCGACATCAACAGGAAAGGATTGTTCATTCTCACTGTTGTAATAACTTTCTTTGTTGTGTGGGGATTTAAAGAAAATGATCTCACGAAAGGGAAAAACCTGCTGAGCCACATTTTCATTGGTTTATATGTCTCGGCTTCAAGGTATTCAAAGCACTGTAACGCTGGCAGAGAGACTGAATTGCTATCCAAACTTCACCATCTGGAAAACATTGTAGTCAATGGCAACAATGTAATCCATGGTTGTTCCAGCTGGTTTAGCTTTGGCACAGATGAGAACTCTAAAATCATATCTCATTTTAGAGATGTAAACAAGCAATCCACTTTCGGTCTTAATTCTAACCCTCAAGCAAAGACAATTGATTGACCCTCGTCTGAACAGGATGTTTCTCTGGTACTCACCCGCTATAAAACCCGTCCCACAAAGACTTATTTTGTCTTTTAAAAAAGGCTATCTACAACAACTTGAGGAATAGTGATATGCTCTGTCTTAGGATGGAAGCACATAGTGGGCCTTTCAGAGAGAGGATTTCTGCAAAGCACATCTCTAGTCATTGTTCCTATGAAGGGAAGGGAAGCCTTGACAAAAGCTGACAATACTGCACAAGTAAAACATTGTTATGTTTGTAAGGCACGCAGAAGCCTTCTTCCACAGCCATTTCAAAGGTAAAGAGTTTCTTAAAAGCCATCAATGCCAATGTTCAATGAGAGAGATAGAGAGGGAGCTGTGTGTGTGTGTGCGTGTGCGTGAATGTGTCTATTAATTGCTGCTCTATCGGGTGTTCTGTCGTTTCACTCTGACAACCTTTCTTACAAAGGGCACACAGAATTCTGATAGAGGGACATCAACAGGTGCCAAATGAAGGCACAGGACATGTTTTGTTCACTGTGTACAAACTAAACCACAAACACACACACACAAAAGCACAAAGAAAACTAATGTCCTATAACATAGTAGATAGAAGCTGGTCATATTATTAAAATGAGTGTGATAAAACAACAATCTGCTTCTTTGATAGAATACATCTCATGAATCATGTGCAGGTACTTTATCCATCAGCTGGTGAGAGAGAGTGACAGAGAGAGACAGAGAGAAAGGGGAGGGAGTGGGGACTGGAAGAAAAGGGGAGATGAGAGAAGACCAACATGGGAGAGAAAAGAAGAAAGCGAGAGGGACATACAGAGGAGCCGATTCACAGGCTTACTGGGCAATGCCCTGTGAAAAGACTGAGAGAAAAACGTATCAATTGGCATGCAAATCAGGCCTGTATCTGGACGAAGGGGGGAGGGGCTATCTGGGCTTCAGAGGCAGTGATTTGCCGGCATTCACCTCCCATCAATATCAGGGCCGATTAATGAGGAGCTAGGGGGAGAGGGGGGAGAGGGGGAGGGCAGCGGCCAGGTGTCGGAGCAGCCAGAGAATGGGAATAAAGAGGGCGCAGGCAATGATCCGCAAGGAATTCCAGCAGAGCGGCAAGCAGGCCAGGGGGGGTCGGGGGGGTACTGCTGGAACACAGCGGAGGGAGGGCTAGATTCATAAAGCCTTGAATGTTTGAGACACAGGCTTAAAGGATCAAATCATGTTTAGACCAGAGAGAGTGTCCTCCCGGAAGAGGTTCTCTCTAAAGATGACAAAGGCTCATATTCTAATAAGTGTTTGTGGTTGTGAGGACATGTGGCAAATGTTGTGTTTGTGCAGGTTGTGTGAAAGTGTGTCTGAGGCAGTGTGCATGCATGCATGCGTGTTAGTGTGTATGTGCAAGAGTGTGTGTGTGTGTGGGGGGTTTGTGTACAGTTTGTCCTGTGAGTGGCTGAGCGTGTCTAAGAGCGGAGAGGATCGGATGGGGGAGTTCCCCCTTGTGCCCCTCACGTTTCGTGACTAGCCTGGTCATGTGACCAGCGGTTCTCACAGGGTCACTGGGCCGTCAGAAACTGGAGGGCATGTATTACGGCTGCATGCCTATGTCATTGTTTGTGTGCCAGGTGCCTCTCTGCTGAACACAGGCAAATCAATCCTGAAACATCAGCATCAACCGATAAGAACAGACTGTTCTGGATGGGACAGAGGGACTATTGTGTGGGCTTTTCACTGGCAACAACTGAATGACTCAACCACTATGGAGTCTATACATTTACATTTATCCCACTGTTCTCTCAAAATATGCCTACCAGAAAACAGCTCGCAATTTGTTTCTGAATCAGTGTTAGTGCGTGGAGGAAGCTGTAAATCCAACACTGAATAAAAGCACTACATGTAAAATGTGAAACGGGAGTGTAGAACTACAAAGCAATAATTTGATATCCTCTGTTACAAGCATCTTTGGTCTGTCGCCCAGGCTGCTGCATTCCTTCCGTGACAGAGCGCACATGGACTCAATACTAGATGGGATCTCATATGCCAAGCCAGAGATGAAGACACCTCTGAGAGGTGTAGGCTACTATGTAGGGTAACTTATGTTTTAAAACCACCGGGTTATAATTCAGAGCAGTACTAATAGAAAGTTCTTCTGGTAGAACTTTACGTTATAACCTGCTTATAATCGAAAACTCCTTTCACACCAACAATCAAGGCCATAAAAATCTAAAGACAACAACAAATCAAGGCCAGACAGTGTAAGACTCTCTGGATAAGAGCGTCTGCCAAATGACTAAAATGATATGTAAATGTATCAATGTGTGTCCATGCATGATCATAGCCGCAGGAAGACGGAAAAATCAGAATTAGAAATTCATAAAAATAAAATGTGTTCTCACAAAAGTACTGGGCCTTTAATTTTCCTGTATTAGCTGAAGTATCCGTCTGTAGCGCCAGCAATAACATCTGTCCTTCCCCCTCCCCTGTTGAAAAAAAATGTTACAACACCCCCAAACTACTTCCCGCGGCTATGTGCATGATCCATCAAAGATAAATTGTATGTTGTGACAAGTGATGAGAAAGGGTGTGGAGAGATGAGAGGGCCTTGTCAAACTCATAGACTAATATCCAGGATGCCTCGTATTGTGAGGCTGCGAGCTCAATAGCAGAGAACTGATGCATCAAATCCTAGCATTGATACTGCTCATCACATACCCACACAGCCCTGTTTGGTACTGATCCACATACAGAGGAGTCCTTGGCTATGATACCCAGCACTGCTTCCTGATTTCTCCTGGGAGAAGCTGTGTTGGTGGGTAGGGGACAGGGTCAGCTACAACCTTAAACTGATTAAGGAAAAATCCTACAACAGCTGGGGGTTTCTGAAAAATCTGTGAGAAAAAGGCCAAACACAAAGGATTCAATTCTTTGAGGGTCAGGGTAGGCCTTGTAAGATAAAAAGCGGGGAACACTTCGCTCTAACACGTCTGCGTTCGCACCGGGTGCCACGCTCTCCCCGGTGACCTGAGAGGGTATCGGGCCCTCTGCTGAATACCAGCACCATCCGCAACATTGAGATGGAGGCTAAAAGGTTAATTGAGTCTCTGCGCTGCGCCTTCCTCTGTGTAATTTACTGTGATTAATGCATGGAGGTTACTGTCAGACACATTTACTAATTGTCCAAAGCACCCCGTGATTAACCACATCTGCACAAATGTGTATGTCTCTCACTGTACCATGCTCAGAGAATGGGAGCAGTGTCCAACCATCATGACCCATTTAGTCAACATGTTGATGTGAAACATGAAAGGACCTCTGATCTCTCATGGTATTGTCAGCCAGGGCAGATACAGTAGATTGAGTATTTCATATCTCTATTGGAGCAGCAGTCCGTATGAATCTGGCATTTAACCTTCTATTCAGTTACACCTTGACTCTGCTTTTCTCTATAGAAATGGAGCTGCTGAAGCAGGGAGAAAAGGCTTGCCTCGGGCCGCAGCTAAGAGCAAGTATGTCAAAGGTTGTTCATTAGACAGAATGTATCTGGGTGAATTCAAACTACAACTCAGAACCTTACCACCCCTGTGAACTGATCCTCGCTTGAAACTTTCCTGACAAGAAAAACTTCAGTTCAAGAGAAAATTTCAAAGCTCAGAGATCACAGTGTGCTCAATCCAAATATGTTCCTGAGTAACAATGTGATATTCAGAGTAAACGTTTCAAGCTTCCTGTCAGTGTTCTCTCTGTCAATTATTTCCTGGGAAGCTCTTGCCAGGATACCAGACAGTTCTCATATTCAATGCACCTTACAGAACAGAGCCAAATTATCTTTTATTTTATTAATTTATTTAACTTTTATTTAAAGGTAGACTCAGCGAAATGATGTTGCCATGAGCAGCATCGCAGATATTGAGATGAGCGAAATGCAAGACTTCACTCTCACACAGTCACACACAGTATCTGCGCATGCGCACGGGTACGCTTCGCGCTGTTACAGTGTGGTAGCCACGGGACCAACACAGCGGAGAAGTTGAACCTCATGCTTCAACGCTCTTAGTTGTTGCAGAAATTGGACCACTATGCTGTTTACTTTCTGCATCTACCTCATATCGCTGAGTCCGCCTTTAAGCAAGGAATTCCCATTGAAAGGAAAGGTGTTCTGATGAGTGAAAACCATAGTGTTGTTTTCAGAACATTACTTTACTCTTTGGTATTGCTGTTAGTATTTGCACAACGATTATCAAAAGAAGTGACAGCGTTGGAAAACATTATTTCCTGGACATTGTAAATATGAAGCATGTGTTTTGGAGTGGCACTAAGGAGAATCCTTATTTGTAGACAGACTACATTTTGTGTGCCTCCCTTGATGATATTGCTGGCCATATTCCCCTGAAGATGTGCTTCCACAGCTTATATCTGGGAGTGTTGGTGCATTCATTTCCCCGTGTAGTCTCCCTGCCGGGGTGTGTGCCTGCATACGATGCACACATTTTACCAGCCCATCGCTGTGCCCTTGTGTGCGTATGTGTGTTACTCTGCGTGTGTGCTCACCACTCAGGTCGGCAGGCTTTTTTCTCTTTTTTTGATAATGTGTGTAATCTTGAATTGCACTGGTCTGACTCCTAGGAGGTTTCTATGTCAGCTAGTCTTGGGCTGCTACATGCAGGTGGTGTGTGACAAAGGACTGAAACAGGGTAAAAAATATTTAAAAAACACACCCTTTCTCCATTTTATTTTGACCTAATTTTGCTTTTCTAGCTACCCACACGGAGCGGCACCAGAGAGAGACGGAGAGAAAAAGAGAGAGAGATTGTTGTAGAATTGGAAGACTGCCCTCAATAACTAATCAATAATTACAATTGCATCAATTATAAACCTACTTCAGCCTTACACTACTTCCATGTTGTTAAAAACATCCATCTCTAACATTTCTAGGGACTACTTACTGGACCAGGTGTAGGTGCAATAAAATAAATTACAGTATGAGGCCAAATACATTTTCAAGGCAGATTTACTGCTGAAAGAAAAACATGACAAGTGACCTTGTTTATAGAGGAGACTAATAGAATAATACATTTCGAGAGTTAGCATATTCAGATTTTATGCCAACACATTGCAGGCGCAACTGTATGCTTAATATGGTTTGTCACAGTCAAGGTGAAAGGATTCTCTGGGAGGAAGCTATTACCTCAGCAACTCTTGGCAACTCAGACTTTTTTGGAAAGGCTGTCATATTGCTCAAAATCCCACAGGCATGATGTCATCTGTGTAAATGCCATCCGTCCACATAGAAAGAGAGAAGGTGTAAGGTAGTAGGAATGCTCATACAAAGATTTTAAAGTGTCTCTTTGAAAAGTGTTTCCGAAGTGCTTTTATTGTGTTTAAAATGTACAATTACCAACATTTACACTGTACATTTATCAGAGTAGTTTGAAAGTATGGATCTCGCATTCTAAATAGAAGCAGAAAGAACCCTTCTATTTAAAATGGTGAATTCCTTCATCTCTCTAAGTGATATATATTTGGCATGGAGAGCCTGGGGAAAGGCACAGTGCAACTGTGGTCGTTTACTCAGGGAATGCAGAGAAGGGGAGAGGAGGACTGTGGTTTGTAATTAATTTACTGCTAGATTGCACTGGATAATACCCATATCATTACAACATGAAATTGACAGAGGTTCTTGGTGCGGATGCTATTTGGAGTGTCTGTGTGCGAATTTCCGAATATCTGTGTACCTGTGTGCTTGTGAGAGGGATGTTGTGCACACACAATGAGTGTTGCGAACCTGGGGACTTGTCTAAATGGGAAATGGGAAATGGGACACAAACAAGTGGACTATTGCATGAATCATGGAAACAAATTAAGAAAAGCGAAGGACCATTTGTAAGAACAATATGTAGCAGACATATCATGGCAAATGCTGTGTAAAATGTCATGTTTCTATAGGTTTGGCTACATGTAAACCTAGGTAAAAAGGACTAATCCTTATCTAAGCTAACCTATCAGGTTACATGTATATGAACATATTGCAGTGTGTAACATGATAGAGGAGATAATCAATGCGCTATGGCAGTGTTAGACTTTAGCAGGCTGATTTTTCCATGAGGTAGAGGCTGCGATAAAGAGTGCTGGTAGTAACCAAACTCGGGGTCGTTACTCCATTATCAAAGGTTGAATTGTTTGCCCTTTAACGCTCAGTGATGCGGAACTACGCTCTGGGGTATTCGCTTCTGATGAAAAATGGCACATGGCGCACATTCTAGCAACGTCACCGCAGTTCCTGTCATTCCCAAGTGGACAAATGTTTGTAAGACGAGCCTTAGGGAAACGCCAACACTCCTTTGCATTTTTGTTTCTCTCCCCGTCTTTTGAATCGCACAAAAGCCATCAAAATGCAAAATGCTTGCCCATTCCACAGGCGTTCTCCCTCTGTTCAAACTTTCGGTTGCCCCTTTTGTCCGATTAATACCTTCAAGTCTTTCAGAGTCCCTCACCCCCCTCCACCCCCTCCCAGACAAGCCTTACCCCTCATTATACACCAAGCTTCCACTCTAGTTCCCAAGATTAGGCAAATGAGCTCCTAAGCACAGTCTATATAGACAGCGCCCCAGCCCAGACCCCGCAACCTTTTCAATCTCCAGCTTGACTAAAACTGAAATGGGGAAGGTCTGAATAATAGCCAGTTGATTTTCTTACATAACTTCAACATTTGTTTGAAATGCAAGTAAAGCTCTATATCTATCAGAATATAGACACCAGGTGCCCATTGAAATGCTGACACGCTCACACACACACACACACACACACACACACACACACACGCACACACACACAAACACAAACTATTTATAATCCTGCCTGTGAATAATAATAGGATAACAGCAAATAACATGCAACACAACTTCCTGCAGATACTGTACAACTCAGAAGTGAAAAAGTTGCGAGTCAGTGCAAAAAGAATAGTGTTCTCTCCAACAGGCTCCAGCAGTGGTTGATCTCAAACTCTTCTCAAAACAACAACAAATAATTTGAGGGCGGAGAAGTTTCAAAGAGGTTATCCTAGCTAGTGTTGCACATTTTGGGGAATAATCAGAGGTGGAAACGTTCCATCGGAATTAACGGGAATATATGGGAATTCATGGAAATATATGCAAATTAATATCAAAACCATTTAAATGTAGATGTTTTTTGCATTGGATATATTTACCATATCATATGGAGACAGAAACATAAACCTTTACCTTATCATAAGTAGACATAATAGCAAATTATTAAATCCTTCCAATATAATTTTTTTTTGGTTATGAATTGAACATTAATTAAATGAGTTGACTCTTCACATGGGATGATTTCACTGAACAACAAAAGAAAGGGAATATTGAAAGATCCCCAATGATCCATCGCATCTCTGAAAAAAAAATTCACCATACATCTGTAAAATGATAGTCTAGAAACTAAAGCTTTGGTTGTCTTCCTCTCAGGCTCACGTCTTCTCCCTAGACCTCCTCAATGTCCACCTCTTGAACATCAGACTCTGAGGCCTCATCTTCACTGTCACTTTTCAACCTTGTTGAGGATGGCTCGTTGTCAGGCTCAAAAAGCCTCAAATTTGCCCGGATGGTCACTAATTGTTCAACCCTTGTATTGGTCAGCCTGTTGCGTGCTTTGGTGTGTGAATGATGGAGGCAACAGGGGAAAGAGCCTCAGATCCACAAAGTCCCTTCCAACAGGTGCCTGATGAGATATGTTGGCACGACTGCCATATTGCATCTCCATCCCAAAGTCCTTGCTTGGAAGTGTACTTCGCCAGACTGCCAAGGTGGCGAAAAGAACACCAAATACAATTCAACGTACAGATAAATAGTTAAAAAGTTAGATTAAACAACTCCTTAGTAAAACTTTTTTTTAAAAATGAAACATGTATGGAAACAGGTGAATTAACACTCCTCAATTAACAGGCTCATGCAAGCTATAACCCACATGGTAGAAAAAACTAACTAGCAGAAATTGTCAACAAGTTAGAAATGATTTAAAACACACATTGTTGTAGGCTACTATTTACTAGATAACAAAAAATCATGTATGTCATATAAAATATATTCACCCCACCCAGTATTGTAATCAAAACTTACCAGAAAGCATGTAGTCCTTGGCTCAGACAGTGTAGTAATGTGGACTCAATAGCATCTCATTAGTGTGCAAGATCTTGAGAATCAGTTGTACATGTGATGGAAAAATCCACTGTGCATGCAGAGGAAATTCCATTGAATTGGGGATAGTTTAAATCAAAATATGCCAGAAGACCTAGAATTGCCTTGTGTATCCCACAATTTAAGCAAAATTCCCCAAATTCCAGGGCTTAACTTCCCAAGGAAAATTCCCGGAAAAACTCCTTTGCAACCCTAATCCTAGCCATCACATTTACTTCCTTAGAAGTTGAGGGAATCTACGTTTTTGGTTTCCCATTAGTTCTGGGAACGAAGCCATACGTTTCTTGACCGGTAAAACGGAACGTTTTTTTAAACGTTCTGAAAATACAATCTGTTCGGGGAAGGTTCATTTTTAGGTTGCAAGGAGGTTCTCAGAAAGTTTTACTATGGTTTTCTGAAAGTTTTCCTGTGAGGTTTTATTAACATTCGGTAATTACATAACATTATTTTTCTCCCCAATTTCAATTTTGTCTCAACTCCCCAACAGGCTCAGGCAGTGAAGGTGAAGTCCTCCGAAACATGACCCGCCAAACCACCCATCTTAACTCCCGCCCTCTTAACATTCTCTGAATGTTCTGAGAACATGACTTTAAATAAGACCATTAGGACATATGCTTCTCAGAATGTTATGTGCTAGCTGGGATGATTTCATGTGCGACATACTGACAAAATCCTCTCATTCCGTCTGTTTCCATACCTATGATACAGAGGAGCGCAACCAATGCATTGACTGAAAGTACAATCTGGTCGGGGAGGAAAATGAAATCCAGTGGTCGGCCATATCCAAGTCCAATCCTGCTCAGTCACAGTTCAAGGCTTAGATAGACAAATAGACAAATTGAGGCCAAGCACTCAGTCATCAGCATGGTGTGAAATCTCCTGGCTGTCCAGGGCATCAAACCAGCCAGCCACCTCATCCCTCTCCACCCTTCCCCTGGCCATGGTCAGACCACACAGCAGGCCGCCCTCACATCAGCTGAGGGGATGGGTCAGAGGTCAAGGAGCAACCCTGTGTGTGACACTTCGCTTGGCTGCAGGAAACATGGCTGAGAGAGAACCCAAGGAGAGGAAGAGCTGCAGACAACATTTATGTACAACATGAGAAATATAATGCATGTTACGCCTGCTCCCGCTCCCCCTGCCTGGCGCTCGAAAGGCGTCAGGCTCCCCAGCATTACGCACTCCTGACACCATCAGGACACACACCTGCCTTCCCCGTCACGCACATCAGCGATTATTGGACTCACCTGGACTCAATCACCTGTTTATGACCTCCCCTATATTTGTCATTTCCCCAGCTCTGTTCCCCGCTGCTGCATTAATATTCGTATGTCGTTGCTACCCATGTGCTGACGCTGTTCCTGTCTTGTTCAGCATTAAATGTTCAACTCCCTGTACCTGCTTCTCCATTGTCGATTCTATTAATGATGCATTAAAAATGGACTGCCGTGTTTGAGAGGGGCCAAAAACTACAGTGAGACACCCTTTCTGGCGTTGTTTGGGGAAGCACCCTTTTAACACTCTCTCCAGGCATTCTCCTTGGACTACTTTTCTCCATTGCCCACACGTGAGAAAGACCTGTGAGGGGAGTGAAAATTGTTGTTCGCCCGATTAAGTATCACTCCTTGACACTTGCTCTCAATTTATTCTGCTTGCGTAGGATAATCGGGAAAAAACATCTCACTTGGTCTCACAAGTGTAGCTAATGGCTTCGGGAACGTCATTGCTTTCTAGCGCCGGGGAGGAAATGTGAGTGAGGAAAGGGAGGGCGGATTGAGAGAGGGGGAGTGATGGATGTGCATATGGAAGCTGTCAAATAAATCCTTAATTCCCTCTTTGCATTTAGGGAGTTTATGTTTGTCAGATTTGATCCTGGAGTACTAAAACATGAAGCCGGACTGGCTTAGAAAAAGTTAAATCAAGTCCAAGGATGGGAGAGGACCTTTCAGTCTTGTGAGCAATGAATGCTAAACAGGCCGGGCAATAACTATTAATCATGTGTGGTTATTGGTCAAAATCTGAGCAGGAAGACAGCCAGGACTGCACTTTCAGAAAAGTAAAGACACCTTTGTCTTTTCAAGCAGGCATAAATCTAGTTGATAGTACTTAAATGCTTTCATTCTGTGGATACAGACTATTATGCCACATGATGTGTAAAATGGGGGGAAAGAGTATTGTGAAATAGCACTCTGAAGTAGCACTCTGATGTCCAAGCTCTAAGAAGTCAATATACAGAAGGATGATATGTGTGGTACCATGTGTCATGTGCATAACAACTCTGTAGAAAGACCTCACCATTGTCCACCACCACACATAAACAACCAGTGAACATTACACTGCAGAAATAAGTGTTGCAGTTCATTTATTTTGCATTTTACATATGTTTTCCATTCAAATAGAATACATGCAAATGGCCACTCGATCTCTTACCCATTGTCTTACGCCAGACAGCGTGTCGATTCCGCATGCACTGATATGTCTTGTATCTCGCAAAGGGTAATGGGATAGCTCAAAAGTAGTTCAGCTACAACAGTGTTTAAACTGGGTTTATTTAGCTATGGTGCTGCGCCATCGCAAAATCATTCCCTCCACTGCAAAAAAATTAACATCATAGTATTTCTACCAAACATACTTTCAATAATCTGTCTGCATACAACGCCGATCTAAAGGTTATTTAACTCTGTTTGGATACAACACTGTTGTCGAAACACAGTGCACCGTCCTCGAAACAGCATGCCAGTCACTGGTACGGAATACATATTATGAACTTTGTCATTCCTCCTCAGACTTTACCCCTCACCTAGTCAAGTCGAGCTTTAATAAACCATTGATTGACCCATGCAACATCTGAGCAGGGGAACGCCACCAAAATCTGTAAATAATGTTGACGTGTTTGGTTAGGGAAGTCTTACACGGAACCCAAACCGGCTGCGCGCGTGCGCTATCGTGCATAAATGTATTTTGTCCCCCTACACCAAACGCGATCACGACACGCAGTTTGAAATATCAAAACAAACTCTGAACCAATGACATTAATTTGGGGACAGGTCGAAAAGCATTAAACATGTATGGCAATTTAGCTAGTTAGCTTGCACTTGCTAGCTAATTTGTCCTATTTAGCTAGCTTGCTGGCGCTAGCTAATTTGTCCTGGGATATAAACATTGAGTTGTTATTTTACCTGAAATGCACAAGGTATTCTACTCCGACAATTAATCCACATAAAATGGCCAACCAAATCGTTTCTAGTCATCTCTCCTCCTTCCAGGCTTTTTCATCTTTGAACTTATATGGTGATTGGCATCTACACTTTTACCACGACAACCAGCAAAACATTTCACATTTCGTCTTTCAATCACCCACGTGGGTATAACCAATGAGGAGATGGCACGTGGGTACCTGCTTCTATAAACCAATGAGGAGATGGGAGAGGCAGGACTTTCAGTACGAGCTGAGTCAGAAATAGAAAGGAGTTCTATTTTAGCCCTTGGCATCGCAGACGCTCGTTGGCGCGTGCGAGCAGTGTGGGTGCAATAATTGAATAACACGGATTTCGACATTTATTTTGGGGCGCACGCGCACGCGACGTGTCCGGTCAGCATAGTCACATGATTTCCCATCTAGCTAAGGAGTTGTGTGCTTCAATGAGCAGTTTTTTAAAGTTTGCCAATGGGCTCGAAAGCTAGCATAAATTTGTCCAACATTAGCTTGCTACTGAGCCAGTCACTGAAACAACGCTGCTAACCAACCAGCCAGCTACTTAGTGATGCACACACAAAAAGCTAGCTAGAAAGCTACTGTAGTAGTGTTGCTAACATTATTATGAGTTTTCATGAAGCAGCTGTTCTGCCGTGAGTCATTGCAGTAACCTCCCGAGGCAGCTGCCGTGCTAGGCTCACCCAACAATAGGCTACAAAGTAATGTTAGCGATCTTGGAGTAACATGCGGATCAACAGACTGATTACTGATAGCAATCACTCTTAATTTTGGGGCTGCATGTCTACAACTTCAGGGTAATTTAACAGGCTAAGCAGCAACCATTTTATATCAGTAAAGGTAGAGCTAGCTAACTAACTAACGTTAGCTATGTCAGTAAGATAGCTACAACAGTAAGCTAAGCAGCTGATCAAGTCACTGCACTGGCAGTGGCGACCGACGTCCTTGCACAGAATTTTTGCAGGAGAAAGACACCACTTTGTATTTTTTTTACAAGTGTAAACAATTAAATCATTGTCACAACGTTTGTAACACTTTAGATAGTTATTCTGCCTATTTCCTGGAGAGTCGTTTTCACGGAAACACCTGCATCTCATGTCATTCAGTGTACACGCTCATTGTCGCTTTAAAATGTATTTACAGTCAGGCAGGGAACACACACAACGCAGGCAGGCCAGACTAGCAGAGCATCAGCATTCAGCATCCAGACATCAGCATCAGCATTCTCCTAAAGACCAACCACCCGCCACCCTCCCTTTTTCAAAGAGGCGAAGAACAAAGAGGGAGAGCATGTCGCAAACACAGCCCTTTCACTGGAGTGAGGCAAGCAGCATTTCTTGGCTGGGCCATCCAGGCTATTTTTAGCATCTGGTTATTGTACAGCGCTCCTGCCACAGCTTCAACAGTGTGAAAGACCCTGCTGCACCAGAGGGCTCTGCCTCACCAATACCCTTATAGCTCTGGCATTACCACCAGACAAACGATTCCTCTCTTAATCACCAAGGAGACCGTAGCACGTGACTGGTACACACAAACACACGCACAAACGCCCATCTCCCAATAAGGATTATAGGAATTCCCATAGCACCTACCTTAACATTTTCTTCATGCAAACTATTATAACATAGTATTATGAGCAGCTACTAGCGGTACTAAACTGCTTCTAACTGAATGAACCTAAAGCAAAGAAAACATCAAACTGGGTGCATGCAAACGCCAAATTCTTGATTTACAGTGAATTAAGTTATGAGACTGAGGTGAACAAGTATATGTGCCCAGGTGTGACTTCTAACACACTGTCATATTGTGTCACCTTAAAAGACTTACTCTCAGGTAATCTATTTACCATTTAACAACCAAAAATTGATTAGTCTCGGATGTGCCTCACTTCAAACGCACCCTTCTGATTCTAAAATCAATTCCCATCCCATCAGAGTGTAATCTATCACTGTACCTGTTGTTGATGTGATCTATCACTGTACCTGTTCCCATAAACAAGATGTTGATTGTGACCCACTAAGGTCAGATGGCAGTTGGTGTGTCACAAGACCAGCTAACAACAGTATGCTAGAGATCACATAATTCTCAATGGCTACGCTCCCATCTCCTATGTCCCATCTCTGGCTGTCCCATCATCCAGAGGATCACTAACGTACATGGATGTCATTCAAGTCACCCATGACATAGCATGCATTGCTGAGCCTTCGGATATCAAGGTGAGAAGACTGCCCTGGAAAAATGTGCAATGTATTTGCAAATGCCACTGTAAAATACTGGGCAGTGTTTTACATTGAACAATATCTTCAATGTAATCAAACCAGACCCTCTGCCTTCAAGACAGCCCCCCCCGAATACCAAACAAAATCATTTAACTGCAATGATCACTAAATTGCTGTCAGAATACCACTATCCACAATATCTCATGTGTGTATTTATCTCAATGTGTTATCTGCCATCAGACACTCTTATCAAAAGTGACTTAGAGGAGCAATTAAGGGTAAGTGCCTTGCTCAAGGACACATTTTTCACCTAATCAGCTCGGGATTCGAATCAGCAACCTTTCAGTTACTGGCCCAACGCTCTTAACCGCTAGGCTACCTGCAACCCATCGGAGACCTCATCTGACTGCCATTGAGTCCGACTGAGTGTGTGGTGGGCACTGTGTTTCTCTTTCCAAAGCAAGGCTGATTACGTGATTATTTTATGTGAAGACATGTGGCTTCAATTTTCACCTTTGAACACAGCAATCCAATTGAATTAGGTGTTTCTTCCTAAAGAGTCATGCCATACAAGACAATGTAGATTCACATGATAGTGTGGTGTAATAGATGTGCTGGTTGTAAGATCCAGCCCCACAGAACACAAGTCTTTCTTTCCCCTTCCGTTTTTGCCCGTTCGTTTTTGTGTGTCCATGTTTGTGTGCGTGCTTGTTTGTTTCGAGATGTGGGTAATGTGAAGCTTCAATTATGCACAGCAGAACAAATCCTCAGCCAATCTGGGAGTCGTTGACATGAAAGCAGCTCATGAAAAACAAGGCCAGCATTCCTTACATTAACCCGACCAGACATGTCACTTAAAAAGCGAGAGGAAAAGAAACATCTAGAACATACTTAGAAGACATTTCATTGGTATCTTCCATGTGAGTTCAGTATTATGCCTTAGGATTTTCCAGTCCTTGTCATATTCACAACATCCAACCTCTTTCTCTCACATGCACTTTCTCTTATACAATCCTATATACAGTATCAAAGGGGAAAAGTAGAGCAGTGAAACAACAAATGCACCATATAATCCTTGTAGGCCAGTAGACCATACAGTGCTTGTTCTGGATTACCTCCAGTGGAAACATAGACTGTCCTCCAGGACACACAGTCGAGTGGACAAAACTCTAAGTCCCACTTGTATCCATTCCAGCCCTACATGGATTCAATATCACTACTCCAGTCTCTGGCATATTACCTATGCCAGATTTACGCTGAGTAGCAATGTTACTGAATTCTCCCTGGTCTGTTGTGCTAGCACACAACACAACCACGCACAATGGCACATGCATTTTTCAGATAAGAGCAAGGAAGCTGACTGTCCATGACATGAACTGAACAGGCAGGTACATCATGTTTAAGTTGAAAGGTTAAGTGTAAAGTGAACCCTCCATTCTGTCCTCACCTGGCTGCCTGTTAGGCTTGGGAGATATTGATTTTCATTACTGGTTAAAACAAATATATAAATACTGTATATCCGCATTGCGGGGACTGCATGCTATCACTTAAGTAGAAATCTAAGATGTATCAAATACATTATATCCAGCTCAGGGCTCCAGCAATGCATTTGGTTTGCTAACTTGCTAGCTAAGTGGCTTGATGTCAAGCCACTTGGTTATAGCAGAGACATTCAATCCCCTTCTGGATCATAGATCCCTGTTGCTTAAATTGTTTTGTGTGTCAGTAAAACAACAATGTTTTTTTAAATAGCACCCCTTGTTTGCACTTCCGTTAATACCATATACGCCCGGTATGGTACAGAAACGGAATGTCGGTATGAAAATCTGGATAACGCCCAACCCTACTGGCTGTAAAGTTGACGATCACAAATGGTGATGCATTTCATATCCTCTGTTAAAACATACTCACTTATGCTCCCAGTGACCAACTATGACCTAACACAGACGTAATGCGACGTCTGGCCAGCCCAGCTTGCATCTCCTGATGTGTTAGTGGACCATCATTAGACACTAGATGGAACCGCATGAGTGTATCAGACGCTGACTTCTCTGCTCTTAATGAGAGGATTACACATGATTGTCCTGCACACAGCTCTGGTACCAAACATCCTGGGCCTGTGTAATGCATTGCTGGACTGCAGCCTGCCAAAAAACACATGAATAATGAGCACTGTTGACAGGGAAAGGCCATTTGTTACATCCAAAACAGGATTGTGCTTTCCAACAAAAACATTTGATTATTGTTTGCAGAGAGTCCCCCAGTCCCCAGACCTGAGTCTTGTATAAACAATCTGCCTTGAGTCGACTGGCTGGGGCTGACGCTAATGGTCCTGGTGGAGAGGGGGTGAGAGGGGAAGACAGATGGAGAGAGATGGAGGAGAAGGGAAAGCGAGAGGCAGGGGACGAGTAAAGAGATTTAACCCCTGACTGGCAAAGAGATATAACCCCTCCACCAACATGGAGGACACCAGGAAGCGTGTCAAGGCGGGTTAATTCACTCAGGGAACCAATACGTTCACCAGCTCCGTCACCCACACAAAAGCCTATGTGCTGACATGAGCAGAGAGCCTCCCTGTACAGATGGCCTCCCTTGGAAATCACGTTAAGACTCCTACTCAACCGTGTAAACTGCTGTTGGCAGTGGCTGCAGGGCCGCCAAGCCACCCACGTTTACAAACATAAATGAGCAACGGCATCTCTCTTATCAACTTTGATTGGATTAGAATTCTAAAAAAGGGTGGGTGTGGTTAGGGGATAAGGATGTGGAGGAAGAGGAGGAAAGAGAGGAAGAGTTGGAGGACAGGGAGGAGAGGGGAGGAGGAGGTATCTGTCTGAGCATCACGACAGGAGGTCCCGCTACGTTACACTCTGCATCATGAAGCAGGCCTGCTCTCTTTCTACTGCTTCTCCCCCTGACTGTCACCAAGAGTGATGGTTAAAAAATGAAACATCTCATTCCAACACACGAATGCTCAAAACTATCAGGCTTCTGAAATGTAAAAACAAGATATTATGCATTGTAAAATAGTGCACACAATGATTTTAATTGCACAAGTAATAAACTCAGCAAAAAAAGAAACGTCCCTTTTTCAGGACCCTGTCTTTCAAAGATAATTTGTAAAAATCCAAATAACTTGACAGATCTTCATTGGAAAGGGTTTAAACAATGTTTCCCATGCTTGTTCAATGAACCATAAACAATTAATGAACATGCACCTGTGGAACGGTCATTAAGACACTAACAGCTTACAGACGGTAGGCAATTAAGGTCACAGTTATGAAAACTTAGGACACTAAAGAGGCCTTTCTACTGACTCTGAAAAACACCAACAACAAAAAAATGCACAGGGTCCCTGCTCATCTGAGTGAACGTGCGTTAGGCATGCTGCAAGGAGGCATGAGGACTGCAGATGTGGCCAGGGCAATAAATTGCAATATCTGTACTGTGAGACGCCTAAGACAGCGCTACAGGGAGACAGGACTGACAGCTGATCATCCTAGCACGTGTAACAACACCTGCACAGGATCGGTACACCCGAACATCACACCTGCAGGACAGGTACAGGATGGCAACAACAACTGCCCAACAACTGCCCAGGAACGCACAATCCCTCCATCAGTGCTCAGACTGTCCGCAATAGGCTGAGAGAGGCTAGACTGAGGGCTTGTAGGCCTGTTGTAAGGCAGGTCCTCACCAGACATCACCGGCAACAATGTCGTCTATGGGCACAAACCCATCGTCGCTGGACCAGACAGGACTGGCAAAAAGTGCTCTTCACTGACAAGTCAGGTTTTGTCTCACCAGGGGTGATGGTCGGATTCGTGTTTATCGTCGAAGGAATAAGCGTTACACCAAGGCCTGTACTCTGGAGCGGGATCGATTTGGAGGTGGAGGGTCCGTCATGGTCTGGGGCGGTGTGTCACAGCATCATCGGACTGAGCTTGTTGTCATTGCAGGCAATCTCAACGCTGTGCGTTACAGGGAAGACATCCTCCTCCCTCATGTGGTACCCTTCCTGCATGCTCATCCTGACATGACCCTCCAGCATGACAATGACACCAGCCATACTGTTCGTTCTGTGTGTGATTTCTTGCAAGACAGGAATGTCAGTGTTCTGCCATGGCCAGCGAAGAGCCCGGATCTCAATCCCATTGAGCACGTCTGGGACCTGTTGGATCGAAAAGTGAGGGCTAGGGCCATTCCCCCCAGAAATGTCCGGGAACTTGCTGGTGCCTTGGTGGAAGAGTGGGGCAACATCTCACAGCAAGAACTGGCAAATCTGGTGCAGTCCATGAGGAGGAGATGCACTGCAGTACTTAATGCAGCTGGTGGCCACACCAGATACTGACTGTTAATTTTGATTTTGACTCCCCCCCCTTTGTTCAGGGACACATTATTCCATTGCTGTTAGTCACATGTCTGTGGAACTTGTTCAGTTTATGTCTCAGTTGTTGAATCTTGTTATGTTCATACAAATATTTACACATGTTAAGTTTGCTGAAAATAAACGCAGGTGACAGTGAGAGGACGTTTCTTTTTTTGCTGAGTTTATATCCTTCGCACTCTGGGCTAATTGGAATATGCAAAAAACAACAACACCCAAACGAATGCAAATAAACAAAATAGAGATTCCCTAATATAGTCCTTTCTCTTGAAATTCTATGAATGAGCTGGGAACACTCATGCACTATTAATTCACTCTACAAGTGGCTTCTTGGCAAATCAAACCTGGTGCCATCAGAGAAAGGACTGGCTCTTGTTTAAAACTGATTACAGAGCACAAAAAGAAGAAGAGGAAGAACCTGTTGAATCAGGTTTTAACTGGGCACGAGCAGTAGTTTATATCTGGTAGAACTCCCAGACAACACTATCATTAAAGAACTATCACTAAGAGAGACAATCAACTCTGCACCAACCAGCTCCGTAACATGTAGCCTTAAAATAAAACGAAACGTCATTCTAGTTCTGGCTCTGAAAAGGGGCGGTGAGGTTAATGTCTACAGCCCTAAGGGTTCAAATATAGCTCAGTGATTATATTCTGCAATGTATTATTAATGTTAAATCGTATTTTCTTTTTGATTTGATTTATCTACTGACAGTGCACATTGTCTGTAAACAAATACATGTCGACAGACCAATGCCAAAGGATTAAAACCATTCATTAACACAACCTGATCACTGTAATGCAACAGGCAATCTGAAAATCCAGATTCCTCAATAAGGATTTACACTGCCTCTGTATGCTCCAGCAGTATGAGACATTCTTTGTTACCCTGGAGGAGCCAAGAAAAACTATTATAGCATAGTATGTTGAATAATACATGCTGAGTTAATCAAATCACAGCGTGCTTTTGAATGAACATTGCAACCACCCTCTCAGAGTAAAACCCAGAGGAAGCTTCCCCGTTCTGGTCTTAAACTCTCTGGCAGGGAGGTCGGATGCTCCGCCCTTTCACCACCCTCCCTCCTCTGCGTCCCTCCATCACACACACAGAGGAGGGACTGAGGTTAGAGATGGAGTTGGATCTGGGGTTGGAGCTAGAGCTTGGGCTATAGCTGGGGAGACAGAGACGGACTGTCATCTTTCTCCTGGAAGCCCCACTGCATGCAGAGCTTCCTGCACTAAATTACAGCCAATGCACAATAGTAGCTGAATACACTACATTTACATTTACATTTAAGTCATTTAGCAGACGCTCTTATCCAGAGCGACTTACAAATTGGTGCATTCACCTTATGATATCCAGTGGAACAACCACTTTACAATAGTGCATCTATATAATAAGCAATGATTTCCTTTACAGAACCTCCATATTTTCTGTAGTTTTGGACTGCTCTCACTACTAACCTAACACTAATAGGATACATAAGAGCTTTTCTTTATCACTGGTAGGGATTAGGGATGCACAATATATCGGTGAACATATCAGAATCGGCCCAATGTCTAGTTTAACGCCGATGTGCAAAACCGATGTCAAAGCTGACATGCATAACTATATAACACAGATAGATGAGAACATCTTTGTATATAACGTAGGTACATGACATAATGAGGCTGTGTAAAATGTTGCACTGCACGTGCAACACAGCATTCCTAACCTAGCCCACAATGTCTGCTGTGTGGATCGAGCAGTCAACAAGTCCAGCAGTCATTTGAAAGAGTAAGAAATGTTCAGCGAGACAACTCAAAGGCGAAATCCATTAACGCCAAGATAATGGAATTCATTGCCTTTGACAATCAACCGTTCTCTGTCGTGGGTGATGTTGGCTTTCGCCGACTGGTAGAGCACCGGTACACTTTCTTTAAAAAATGTTGGTACTATTTTTCAGATGTTGCCCTACCGGAGTTACACAGTAATACACTGCTATTAGCGTCATGACTGACATTTGGACCAGCGATATAAGCCCCATGAGCATGCTTAGTCTGACAGGACAGTGGGTCGGCGAGGATTTCGTACTGAGGAAAGTCGTATTGCATGCTCTTGAATATGCTGGTTGTCATACTGCTGCTGCCATTTCAATGGCATTTGAGAACATGTTTGAAACTTGGAAACTTGAACACCATTCGAACAACTGACTCGAGAAATAATCTCATCAACTGCGCCTGCAGCAGACGTGCTATCCTCTGTTATGGCATTGAAACGCCTGCTCAACAAAACTGACAGGGATGTAAACAAATGTGCACAAAATTTGAGATAAGCTTTATGCGCGTATGGAACATTTCTGGGATCGTTTTTTTTCAGTTCATGAAACTTAGGACAAACACTTTACATGTTGCGTTTATATTTTTGTTCAGTGTAGTATGCGTATTCTAATTCCTAATTCTAATGCCACCGATTCTGTCACATAACAGTGGAGTGTGCATGCCCATTCTGACTTCTCTAATGCTAAGCTAACCAGTTAGCTAGCAGCTAGTGTGCGACGTTAGTGCTGACTAGTTTCTATGGAGTGAAGCTGGCCCCTTTTCCCGACGAGGTGGATGTTCTTACTGACCCACATTGGAGAATGAAACAGTTGCCCTTGACAACAGTTTCTCCCGGCAACAAAACTGCCCACACAGGCTGTGAACAAGCGATTCGGTGGCATTCCCTCTTTACTGTGTCGCCACCATGCTCGATGCTATGTGCTATGGGTTGGCGCCCCGCCTTGGCTTGTGCCGTGGCGGAGATCTTTGTGGGCTAAACTCGGCCTTGTCTCAGGATGGTAAGTTGGTGGTTGAAGATATACCTCTAGTGGTGTGGGGTGTGCTTTGGCAAAGTGGGTGGGGTTATATCCTGCTTGTTTGGCCCTGTCCGGGGGTATCATTGGATGGTGCCACAGTGTCTCCTGACCCCTCCTGTCTCAGCCTCCAGTATTTATGCTGCAGTAGTTTATGTGTCGGGGGGCTAGAGTCAGTCTGTTATATCTTGAGTATTTCTCCTGTCTTATTCGGTGTCCTGTGTGAATATAAGTATGCTCTCTCTAATTCTCTCTTTCTTTCTTTCTTTCTCTCTCTCGGAAGACCTGAGCCCTAGGACCATGCCTCAGGACTACCTGGCCTGTTGACTCCTTACTGTCCCCAGTCTACCTGGCCGTGCTGCTGCTCCAGTTTCAACTGTTCTGCCTGCGGCTATGGAACCCTGACCTGTTCACCGGACGTGCTACCTGTCCCAGACCTGCTGTTTTCAACTCTCTAGAGACAGCAGGAGCGGTAGAGATACTCTGAATGATCGGCTATGAAAAGCCAACTGACATTTACTCCTGAGGTGCTGACCTGTTGCACCCTCGACAACCACTGTGATTATTATTATTTGACCCTGCTGGTCATCTATGAACATTTGAACATCTTGGCCATGTTCTGTTATAATCTCCACCCGGCACAGCCAGAAGAGGACAGGCCTCCTCTCATAGCCTGGTTCCTCTCTAGGTTTCTTCCTAGGTTTTGGCCTTTCTAGGGAGTTTTTCCTAGCCACCGTGCTTCTACACCTGCATTGCTTGCTGTTTGGGGTTTTAGGCTGGGTTTCTGTACAGCACTTTGAGATATGAGCTGATGTAAGATGGGCTTTATAAATACATTTGATTTGATTTGATACAAGGACCGTTACTTCGATGCAGACAATAAATGTTACATACACAGCTGGACAAGATGGAAACGGACACAGTGACAGTGTGCACCGAGAAAGAGAGGCCACGGACAGACAGAGCTGAAACTTCACTGCTTGACATGTATGATGAAATCCTGGTTGAGAATGAAACGACTGAACAAATGAACAACGAAACAGCACAGCAATTAAGTGAAAGAAATAGGTTTTGATTATGTTTTACTGGTAATGGGGACATACGTAAATGGCATCAAAATAACTTTTTGGTCAGTGTGTGTGTGAATGTGTGTGTGTGTGTGTAACCTTTATTTAACTAGGCAAGTCAGTTAAGAACAAATTCTTATTTACAATGACGGCCTAAGCCCGCCCAAACCCGGCCAAACCCGGACGAAGCTGGGCCAATTGTGCGCCTCCCTATGGGACTCCCAATCACGGCCAGATGTGATACAGCCTGCATTCGAACCAGGCACTGTCGTGAATTCTCTTGCACTGAGATGCAGTGCCTTAGACCGCTGTGTCCATATGTGTGTGTTAACTATTTAACTGTACTAGAAGGCTTAAAAGGCCGCAAAAATTTTAAATATCAGTTATCGGTATCGTTTTCTTTTGTCAAGGAAAATATTGGATATCGGTATTGGCCAAAAATGTCATATCAGTGCATCACTAGTAGGAATGCTTGCTGACAGCACATTAACCTGTTCAATTAGACCTGCTGTTTCTACCCTCCTTCCTCCTCACTCTATGAGATAGCCTGACTGACTCTTCAGTCTTCAGCCAGCTGTACACTGGCTTTGACACACGTTCAAGGGTGAGAAAAGCATACCACTCACCACACACATCTGACCTTGCATGCCGCCACCTTTAAAATGAGCACATATGTTTCCTTATGGCCACAGGCACAATCGTGTCTGCCTGACAACCGAGCAAAAGCCCTTAACCGTTTGGCACTGATGAAATCCTAATACAAAACAGAGTGACAGGTAATGCCTTTCTCAGGGGTGAGATTTCCACCCCACTTTTTAAGTTGTGAATATTTCACATTTGCATGAGGAAGACAGGTGGAGGAAGAAAGGGATAAGGGCTGTTTGAAGGAGAGTGGAACTGCTGTTTTCACTGAACAGACTTGTGACAGAAGCAGAGAAAGATGGCAGCCAACGTGCTGTTTTAAAGTGCAGATCCTTCTGTTCTGAGATTGAGCCATTGAGAGGTGCCCTCCAGCAAGACAACATGAGTTGGACACCAGAAGAGTTGTATACCCTCCTTTTGTCGGTTGAAGGATTAGATGTTGTGATTCTCTAGAACTAACCACAATTGGGCACTGAAAACCTCAAAACCTCTATCTTCCTTTTTTCTATTTACCTTGCGTGTCATTCACTTTCTGAAGAGGAGCAGATGAGATTAAAATGAGTGCCGGTTACAGAGTACGTCGTACTAGCCTGGCTGACGCGACTCCCGTGACTCACAGCGCAAGGAGAGCTGTGACACACTGGTCTGGACAGGAGGCCATTGTAAATGCAGTATTCACTCAGATATTTAGGCATTGACTGGTTCTCTATAATTTTGACTGTGCGTCTGGGTGTTTGAGTGAGAAAGACACAGAAGAGAACCAACCAGTAAAAGCACAGCCTCCTTCAATATCGACGCATCGTGCCGACAACATCAAAACAGCCTTTCCAGACTGAAGTCAGGAGGACTTCAAGTTAGGTGTTAGCCAGACTAACGTAGTACTTTCCCAACTAACAATTATTCCAACTAAGTTCCAACCTAGATTTATCCTGTTTTCTGAGAACGTTCCTTGTGAAAACATTCCAAGATTTCCAGTGGGACGTTCCATGAAAATTGAATTAATGGTAAGAAATTAACACAATGCATTCCTTTGTCATTGTCAGAACATCCTTGGTTGACTAAAAGAGTTCAATGATGTTATCATCCAGCCAAAAGACAACCTGATCAAAAGCACCCTTATGTTCAGGAAATGTTTTCAACTGGGTTACTGACTATTTTAAACTTACAAGACTAGACTTTTTGACAGTCTTGTAATCATGACTGGTCTTACAAACCTCATAATGATTTCATGATTGATTAACTACGTTGAACGTAGACATATATACCTTGTATTGTGAAAGCTGTAGTCATAGCTGTAGCTGAATAACAGAAACCATGAGACTGCATCATACCAGGCACATTTGTACCTTGACACTGTTGTGTCCATACTGTATGTAGCAAGTTGCTACAATACTGTAGATTGGATGTCAATACAATTCACATAACTGACAAATCTAATCTAAGCCATACGAGGCTGTTTTACTAAATAGGCAATGTGGCATACATTGTAGAGGTCGACCGATTAACTAGGGCCGATTTCAAGTTTTCATAACA
The DNA here is from genome assembly GCF_045679555.1 of Salvelinus alpinus. Lineage (NCBI taxonomy): Eukaryota > Metazoa > Chordata > Actinopteri > Salmoniformes > Salmonidae > Salvelinus > Salvelinus alpinus. The sequence continues at coordinate 29,418,814 of NC_092087.1, read as the reverse complement.
ATCGGTAATCGGCATTTTTGGACGCCGATAATGGCTGATTACATTGCATTCCATGAGGAAACTGCGTGGCAAGCTGACCACCTGCTACGCGAGTGCAGCAAGGAGCCAAGGTAAGTTGCTAGCTAGCATTAAACTCATCTTATAAAAAACAATCAATCTTCACATAATCACCAGTTAACTACACATGGTTGATGCTATTACTAGGTTAACTTCTTATGGGCAGGTGGGACGGTAGCGTCCGGTGAAATTGCAGAGTGCGAAATTCAAACTACAGAATTATAAATATTTAACTTTCATAAAATCACAAGTGTAATACATCAAAATAAAGCTTAACTTCTTGTTAACTAGCTTGTCCTCTGTTGCATATAATCAATTAAGTGCCTGTTAATTTATCATCGAATCACAGCCTACTTCGCCAAACGGGTGATGATTTAACAAAAGCACAATCGCTGCACGAATGTACCTAACCATAAACATCAATGCCTTTCTTAAAATCAATACACAGAAGTATATATTTTTAAACATGCATATTCAGTTCAAAGAAATTCATGTTAGCAGGCAATACTAACTTGGGAAAATGTGTCACTTCTCTTGCGTTCATTGCACGCAGAGTCAGGGTATATGCAACAGTTTGGGCCGCCTGGCTCTTTGCGAACTAATTTGCCAGAATTTTACGTAATTATGACATAACATTGAAGGTTGTGCAATGTAACAGGAATATTTAGACTCATGGATGCCACCCGTTAGATATAATACGGAACGGAATAAATGTTTTGTTTTCGAGGTGGTAGTTTCCGGATTAGTCAAAGGTATATGGTTTAGAGAGAAATAGTCGACGCGTTATAATTCCTGTAATAACTTGCGGCTGAACTTGACAGGGGTTCCTTCGTTATTTTACCATTCATGACTTCCATAGAGAATGTCTTGATCTACTTCAAATAAGGTCTGTGTTTCGTGCAGGCTTAAACCGCCTCGACGTTTTGATACCCGTGTAAATATCACTAGGATAAGGTAACGTTTGTCAACATATTTTCATAAATCCACTCTACAATTTTTTTTATCTTCGCTTATATTTAGCCAATATTGATCAGAGTTACCTTGTCCTATGGATATCTACACAGTTATAAAATTGGCACGGTGATGTAAGCCTACGCGAAACACAGACCTTATTTTAAGTGAATCTAAAAATATCCTATGGAATAAATTAAGGAACCGCTTTTCAGATTTTGCTAGGTGTCATGGGAATTATGACTCGCACTTTGGTTGTCAATTCTTACCATGCCCATTATTAAAATAGGATTTCCTGCATACAGAAATTAAAGTTTTTGTTTTCAACATTCATCACAGGTAACTTAAACTCTATTTTTATTCAAACAGTTGAGAGTATTTGTCTCCTAAGCAGACTCTTCAGTATCATTGTCACTTCAGAGCTGTGTGCGTGTGTGTATTTATGTATTATATTAAGTTAAAATAAAAGTGTTCATTATTCATTCAGTATTGTTGCAATTGTCATTATTACAAAAATGTGTGTGTGTGTATGATATATATATATATATATTTAAAAAAAAAAAGTTTTTTAAAATAAATCGGCTGATTAATCGGTATTGGCTTTTTTGTCCTCCAATAATCGGTATCGGTATCGGCATTGAAAAATCATAATCGGTCAACCTCTAGTTAATATTGCCTGCTAACATGAATTTCTTTGAACTAAATATGCAGGTTTAAAAAAATATACTTCTGTGTATTGATTTTAAGAAAGGCAAAAGATGGTTATGGTTAGGCTTTTTTCGCGAATGTGCCTTTGTTAAATCATCACCCGTTTGGCGAAGTAGGCTGTGATTCGATGATAAATTAACAGGCACCGCATTGATTATATGCAACGCAGGACAAGCTAGTTAACCTAGTAATAGCATCAACCATGTGTAGTTAACTAGTGATTATGTGAAGATTGATTGTTTTTTAAAGATAAGTTTAATGCTAGCTAGAAACTTACCTTGGCTCCTTGCTGCACTTGCGTAACAGGTGGTCAGCCTGCCACGCAGTTTCCTCGTAGAATGCAATGTAATCAGCCATAATCGGCGTCCAAAAATGGCGATTACCGATTGTTATGAAAACTTGAAATCGTCCCTAATTAATCGGCCATGCCTATTAAACGGTCAACCTCTACAACACACCTCCAGGCTGTGTAAGGGCTATTTGACCAAGAAGGAGAGTGATGGAGTACTGCATCAGATGACCTGGCCTCCACAATCACCCGACCTCACCCAATTGAGATGGTTTGGATGAGATGGAATGCAGAGTTAAGTTAAAGCAGCCACCAAGTAATCAGCATATGTGGGAACTCCTTCAAGACTGTTGGAAAAGCATTCCAGGTGAAGCTGGTTGAGAGAATTTCCAAGAGTGTGCAAAGCTGTCATCAAGGCAAAGGGTGGCTACTTTGAAGAATCAAAAATATACTATATTGATTTGTTTACCACTTTTTTGTTTACTACATGATTCCATATGTGTTATTTCATGGTTTTGTTGTCTTTACTATCATTTTACAATGTAGAAAATAATAAAAATAAAGAAAAAACCTTGAATGAGTAGGTGTGTCCAAACTTTTGACTGGTACTGCAGGTTAAATTATTTGAATTCCATTATTATTTTTTTCTTTCTGTGAGCTCAATGTGCACATTGCACAGTTTCTTTTGAGATAAATCAGATCAATCCCAAACTGTGCAGGTTCCAACAGGGCAATATTCTACATAGTTTAGCACACATAACATGGTAATTAACTACAATGACCATAGTCCATTGCGCGCCTACTTGTCCGGTCAGTATGTTTCTTTTATGCCTGCTAAGTTAGGTTAGTGTGGGGCAGACAGGGAGAGAAGAGACAGAAGAATGTGCGATCGAGAGGGATAGAGAGCAATTGCTTCGCAAGGTATCTCTACTTGAAAATACATGATCTATGTGATTGATAGTTGGTATTCAGCAGACATAAACGTATGCCTTAATTACTTTGAAGAACTACTAAAATAGTGATTTTGTCAGACTGCATAGGCAGCAGCTCTATAGAGATGATGACTTGGAATGAAATAATAAAGTCATCAAATAAAGAAAATGTCATATCCACAACAACTGAAATTGTAACGGATCTCCTCTTCGTCTGAGGAGGAGTAGGAAGGATCGGACCAATGTGCAGCGTGGTAAGTGTTCGTCATTTTATTAAAAATGCACTGAACACTAAAAATACTAAATAAACAAACAAAGAACAACCGAAACAGTTCCGTCTGGTAACTAATACAAAGACAGAAAACAACTACCCACAAATCATAGTAGGAAAATAGGCTACCTAAATATGGCTCTCAATCAGAGACAATGATAGACAGCTGCCTCTGATTGGGAACCACACCAGGCCAAACACATAGAAACACAACAACATAGAAAAAGAACATAGACTGCCCACCCCAACTCACGCCCTGACCAAACTAAAATAGAGACATAAAAAAGGAACTAAGGTCAGGACGTGACAGAAATATTTTATTAAAGTAAAGTAATGTGAATAAATGATGGTTAATAAGTGATAAGCAGTAACAGACAGTCACTACCATCATGGGACTTTTATTAATAATTAAACCCACATAATGCATAGTGCATTTAATGTTTAAAACAATCATTTTTATAAAATAAAGAAAAGCCCTGGAATGAATATGTGTCCAAACTTTTGACTGGTACTGTATATCTGTAAAGAGATATTAGCTTCATGTGTGTATGCTATTAAATGTATAAATATACTGTATTCCTAAAGGGATACCAAGAGAAAACAGAAGAAACTTTGTCAGTTTGAGTCAAGCCTAGCCTATGCGAGTGCTCTGTAAATAGTACAATGATGTGTCTCTAGGTCCCAGAGTTATGCAATATTTATACAACACTAAAACCAGTTGTTTCCTGTTTGTATGATATACTTTTTTTTGTCTCTTTCTTGTCATTGGACCAATAACTCAACACGTAAGGCTATTGTTACTGTATCTCCAAAAGGAATGATGGATTGTGAGTATGACGGGATACAAACCACAAAGATAACTCACTACTTCCACTGATATACATGTCAGCTCGCGTTATCTGCAGATTAAAAAGTTATTTGGTCCACATGAATAATAACATTCTCCACATTTAACCATATCATATGACTTTTTCATTTCATTTAACGTTCTCGGCTGGATCTCTGCATTGATTTCACAGCCACAGCAGGTCTCCTGAGATTCTCTATGGATTTTCCAGCTGCCCTCGCAAATGGTCCACTGTGATTACTTACTATCTGAAACGTAGAGCCAGAGGAAGGTATGGAAAATAGTCATCACTCCTCAAATCCCTATATTGTGCTCCTGTTTCGGTGAGCTGTGTTACCTCATGGCTACAATGATCGCAGACATGGTTTCATCAAGCCCAGTGGACACATATTGCTCCGTCTTTGGCTTCTCTCAAAACGTGGGCATGAGTTTTAGGGGTAGTATTTCCTGCTGAAAAATCTTTACAGGGTAGGAATTAGGGTAAAATAACAATGAATGGAGGGTTGGAACAAGTGCAAGACATGAATTTAATGCCTGAGGAGGGAGTTATAGGGAGTTATTACAACTGCACATCTGACAGATCCCGTTGTCTATCGACCCCATGCTGAATCTGCTTACTGAGAGATGATTATGCAAATGAATGTGCTTACTCTGTCGAATAGAATGTTTATCATACGAGTTATTAAAAGGAAAATTGTAATAACCCCTCATTGATGTTCCTCCATATAATGTTGCTAGGGGTTAAATCTTTGCTAAGCTTGTGCTATTGATTAGGGCTCTAAGCAGATTGATGAGGGAGCTCCATATGGGGTTGTCTGAAGAAGTCTGAGAATTCTAAAGAAGATGATTACCTCGGCCTCAACCCACAACAATGACTCCATTTCTGATTGTGTCTGATTATGACAGTTTTCCTACATGGAAGAAAAACTCAAGAGGAAACCTCTCCCAAGCCTTAAACACTTAAAAAGCAAAACTGCCATAAAGTCTATCACCTGCCACCCCTACATAATCTGAAAATCCATGTGTGCTTACCAGGGCCAAGTCTGTGCAGAAAAGTACCCCCTCCGGCCCAGGCAGTCCTGAGTAATTGGACTACAGCCGATTAACTGCAAAGAAGAAGTGCAGTTACCCTTCTGTTGTGATGACCCCTGCCTTTGAGATTTGTTATATATTAACCCTCCATTTTAGCACTTTATTTATATTAGCATTCCAGGTTATCAAAATGGCCCCTACTTCTTTAACCGTTTCCAGCACAACACACCTCTGTGGCCACATCTAACACCGTGTAATTTCAGCCCAGAGCTAGGTTTATACCCTTGTTGTTACAGTACATTTCACCAATCTGACTGTCTGAACTGTAGCTACTCTAGAGCCCTTTGAGGGTCTGAGGTTATACAATTGATTTATGCTGTATCTGAATTAATCTGGGTACAACAAAAGATTAGCTCCTGCTCTCTGAATGCAGTCAAGTCACAGCCATGGGCCAAATCAGTTCATTATCTCTGTTAATTCCCTCTGCACTAGGCTAATGCAATAACATGCCAACAAATACCTCCCGTATCACACTTCATACAGGTTTTTTAATAACGTTCTCTCTTTTCTGACTTTTAAATGTCATGTCCTCAGATTAGCCATTACCCTACATTACCCATCTCATATGTATATACTGTACTCTATATCATCTACTGCATCTTGCCATCTTTATGTAATACATGTACCACTAGCCACTTTAAACTATGCCACTTTATGTTTACATACCCTACAGTACTCATCTCATATGTATATACCGTACTCTATACCATCTACTGCATCTGCCATGCCGTTCTGTACCACCACTCATTCATATATCTTTATGTACATATTCTTTATCCCTTTACACTTGTGTGTGTGTGTAAGGTAGTAGTTGTGGAATTGTTAGGTTAGATTACTTGTTGGTTATTACTGCATTGTCGGAACTAGAAGCACAAGCATTTCGCTACACTCGCATTAACATCTGCTAACCATGTGTATGTGACTAATAAAATTTGATTTGATTTGATTTGATTTGAATGTATAATTGTAACACTTTTTTTCAGGCATTTGATTCAGAAAGATCTACAATTATTGCATGCACCGTATGGGGTAGTTATTATGTGTGGCTCATACGTAAATATTGTGCAAAAGGTAGAGTCGTTGAGTCGTCACAATAGACCTATAGACTAGAGTACTGATCCCACGAGAAGGCAAAGACCCACAGTACCTCTGCTCTACTGTACCATGTCACGTTAATGCTCAACCTCCCTGTCCAATAACTAAAGACAAGCATAATCTGTTAGAGGACACCAGGTCCTCCCCAGCTCACACTAATCAGATAAAACATGTCTGCTCGCTGGAAATCACGTCAGGGTGCTCTGTCTATATCAGAGAGTGAGACAGATAGGTCCGGCTGGGCAGGAGTAGAGAAGGTCCATTGTCTGTTTTGTGCTGCTACCATGTTGTGTTACTGCCATGTTGTGTTGCTATCATGTGGTGTTATGTTGTCATGTGTTGCTGCCATGCTATGTTGTTGTCTTAGGTCTCTCTTGGTCTGATGTGTGTTTTGTCCTATATTTTTATTTAATGTATTTATATTTTTAATCCCAGCTCCCAACCCCACAGGAGGCATTTTGCCTTTTGGTAGGCCTCATTGTAAATAAGAATTTGTTCTTAACTGACTTGCCTAGTTAAATAAAGGTTAAATAAAAAAAATAAAAAAATAAAAGTCTGTGTGTCTGCATATTGCCGCGGAACAGAGCAGCCCACCGTGGCTAGCCAGCCAGCGAGGGCAGGGGGAGAAAAACGATGAACCATGCTGGGCCCATTACTACCGACGGAGGCTGAAATCGGTCAGATCTGCTGCAGCTTACATGAAGGCTGGGGAGCCCGGTCCCCACTAAGGAGTGAGCCGTCAAGCTGCTGATATCACAACCACTGGAGAGAAAGAGGGGACAGAGAAAGAGAACGGGAGGGAGAGAGAGAGAAAAGCAGAGATATAGAGAAACTAAAGGCAGATGTAACCTGGGCCCAGAGGAGCTGATAGATGGGATGTGCAGCGCAGCAGAGGCAACAGTTCAGGTGGAAAAGGCTTCCCTTTGTGATGCAGATGACAACGCAATCAGCCCCTCTTTGTCTCCGCCGATTGGCTCTGCTCCCGGGGACATTGAGAGCCAGACACTAATCCGCTGGGTTTGTGTTCTGTGGGCCTGTTCAGAGAGGCAGTGGCACAGTACCTGGGGTTGTATGGAGGGAGGCTGTGAGACCAGGTCTGACCTCTCTCAGGGTATCCTGGCTTGATGCTGGCTGCATTTACCCTCTGAGCTCAATTCAAGTTCAAGAAGACTTATGCTTTCAAATATGCATAAAGATGCAGGCAACAATGAGGGTGCTCATCAGCTTGAGTTTTTAATCTAGCATGTGACATGCTGAAGGTTTGCAATTTGTCAATCAAGATTTGTGATTGAGATATTTAAGCTATGTACACTATCCTGAATCTAGGTTAATGAACAATTGGTATAACAAGGTTCTACCTGTAAACGTACATATTAGGTTGCTTTTGCAGTTTAAATTGAATCTAGACCTCTTTACAGACAGTTTAATGTTGATGTTTTTTCCGATCAGCAAAAAATAACAAGATACAGCCCACAGGGATGACGTAATGGCCAGAAACTGTGCTAATGAAATTATACAGTTACTCTCATTGAATAAACTACTTACCCCTGTGTAACTTCATTAGATAAACTAATTAATGTTGAGCAGTATGAAGCTTGGATGATTTCACATTACCATGTGGAATATAATGATATTATCTCAGAAATTATGCAATCAATCTGACTCATGTTCAATACAAGCCTTAACAGTGTCATCAATGTTTGGTTGAAAAAACTCTAACAGGGGCATTAGTCATAGTAGCTAGTTTCACTCACTTTCAGACCAAACACTTTTCCTCACCACAGGCTGAAACAATTATAGCCCTGTGGTTGAACAACACACCTATACTTTAACGACTGCTAGAAAAACAAAACCCAAGACCCATAACATAAGTGATCCCGAGTGAAGAACACATTTTTTATGTAACACACAGGTTCTCAATTGTCCCCATTCCACAGTAGTTGTAGTGTTAACAAAACTTTTTGGTGTTGAAATTTGAGTCTACATTTAGAACTATTCCATTGAGAAACTAATAGTATTTTTCCGAACAGAGCTTATGTTATACACAGTTGACCGTCCTGAGGTCAGCCATAAAAAAAGTATATTGGGAATAGACTGGGTGCCTTTTCAAAATAAATTTGTCCATCTAAACAAGATTTTGCGTTAACTTAAGGAATATCAAATTATTACTAGACTGAAATGAATAACTAGTGTAATTGAAAGTGGTTTTAAATGGTATGTTATCAAAGGGGGCAGACTCTTACTGACTGGCTCTTAATGAACAAATGTTGTAGTGAACATGGTTGGAGATTGAGGCACTGATACAAGCCCGTAACAAAAGATGGCAGCTCAAAATGCAGCCACAATGATGTCATGCCATGCAGAGAGAACACATTTTTGTAAAACTAGCATCCCCTCTTGCCATCGGCCAAAATCTCTGAGCCCTCGGATACCCTTGCATTAAACTAATCCTCAAGGTAGCCCATGGATGTCCCCGAAATGTGACACCCACCCTCAAATGAAACAACTGGTACCAGCACTAATTTAAATTCTGCATGCAAAGTGACAATGGCTGGGCCATGGGCAGCATGGATTAGGTCTTGAATAGAGGCGGATTCTTTGTGAAAGCCTACTGTGGTGGTTGGCGTGCATACAAGCTCCCTGCATCTGCTCATTGGGTAGACTGAGAAAACACAGGATTGTGTATGGTCACTCATTTTACCTTGATTTAATCCCATTTCAGAGCCCCCCTGTCACTGCCTTTTGTTACTATTCCAAAAACTATAATGCTTCCATGTTAGGCAAACACTTCTAGTCCCCACACAAGTACAGTTGAAATGGGCCTATTGAATTTACACTTGAAAGAAAGTATACACATATTTGGCAAACTCAAAATACAAATTTTCATAACGCTTTTCAAACAACACACAACAAAAAGACATGTTAAGATATAACAGAACACAATAGTATTAAATACTGAAAGCACTTTGTTTTCTCTCAGGTTTGCGCTGTAGCCTATAGGAGGAGGCAACTGCATTATGGCCAACAAACCTCCGCCACTGCCTCCTTTCTTACCCTAAGATATCGCTCTTCACTGGATGATAATAAAAAGCCACTCCCTTCCTTAAATATTTATGTGGCTTTTGCACATATACATATAGCCAGAAACATGCTATCTCACTGAATGTAGCATAATACAGTAACAGGATGTGTTTCAGAAGGTAGTTGGGGTCTTGTACTACTGACTGCAGAGGTGAAATTCATAGTAAACGATAGTTGTTGTTAGCAAGTGTACTCTGGCTGTATTTCCAAGAATACCTAGTAAATTATGTTCTGTGTGCTAATCCCACTGAAGGTTGATGGTTTTGTTATCGTTACAGTAGCTGCCTTAGGTTGCTCCTAAGGGTATTCAAAGGCAAGGCGTTTTTCCTGTTAAATGTCTGTTACATTTATCAGAAATCCACGAACAAGCTAGTCAATAAACCGTGTTCAAACTTTGGTTACCTTATTTTACAGTCCATTACTTACCCAGTCCAGAGATAGAAGAAGGGTAATAAGATACGGAATCAGATACGGAGAACCAAAGGTCTAGTACCGCCATAAGCGTTGTGTTTACTATTTAAATCAATGATTGACTCGATTTTATAATACTCTCCCTGACCTTAAATGGAATTAAGAGTGAATGGGCTTGCAACTACTTCCATGGTAATACTTTTTTGGCAGCTCTGGTAAGATTTGTTGATGTTGATGATGATGATGCTCTCCATAGATACACCTGGCATGAGGTAGGTAATGCACCTGCAGCTGATGCAAAGGTAAACAAAATGAGAGGATATATAGACAGGCATGCCTGGCTCAGATGGAACAACAGGAATTGTCTTACTGAGCACCTCGATTCCATTCATCAAAGCTCACCTGCTAAAATTGACAATAGGTCTACCAAGAAGATTTCATATCAACAGGGGCTTGCATAAAATCCACAATCCACAGTGTTTTAGCCCAGCAACGTCCCTGCCTTGGTTTGAAAGATAACTAGCTACATCACTCTCAAAATGTGATCACTCTGAAATCCATATACAGAGCTATGGATGTTAGAGCTGTAGCTGAAATAATAGCATCTGTCATTCAGACAAAGTTCACCTGCTATGTCCAAAAAACATTCAAAAAGATACAATATGAAACAATGTATGTTGTCCAAGTACATTAAAAGATATGTAGGGCTAAATAATTATCCTAACATAAATATGAAAGTATTGCTATTTGTATTCTCTTCAATTGCTAAGCTATACAGTTACGTACATAATTATAAGTTAGCTGTCAAAATTATACATCAAAACACACAACAACAAAAATTATATCACGATGCAATTACCAACATTAGCCTTGATCTAAGAGATGTGCCAGAAGGACTATGGGAATATTGTGACGTGTTTCTATATAAAACCCGACAGAAGAACCTTTGCCAAAGCAACCATGTTCTGATGCCATGACATCAGAGCTGTCAATACGATTTAATTTGATGTTCCTCTCTGTGGCGTGTTGATTTTTGGATTAAGGCAACAGTGACCTCTTCTTCAACAACAAAAAATTCATACATAGCCTACTCCTGCGACTTCATTGGATGATCGGCTAGGGTGATACGAAGGGTAAGATGGGGGGGCTGTGACGGTTTAGGGAAGAGACCAACCAGTCATGATACTGAAATACAATAAATATAACAATAGTGTTGCCGGCTAATGTTGCTTGAGAAAAAATGGGTTCGGAAATCAATACTTTTATCGTCAGTCAAGTTCAATAGTAAGTAATTACTATTCAATTACGTAAACAAAAACATGAAAAGGGTAACACTATTAGCTTAATTGCCTCTCCAGAAACAAAACAGCCTTTTCTTCCATGCAGCCATTATTGTCTGAAAGGGTAAATATATTATTTGTTTTACATTGAAAATGACCAAGAAATACATTTCTTCTGAAAGAGAATAGCCAAATAAATGGCTTCATCAAGAACATATATTGTTTGTGACACAAATAGAAAAGAAAACTCTTGATAAAATAGGCCTATTAAATGACAGCATATTATGTGTATTAGCCTGCCAGACATAGCCATATTGCACAATACAAAACATTTCCATCGATAGCTTCCCACTGTGACTAAAAGTAAAATAAATGCCTGTTTTTCATGGCTGTCAGTGTCTCTTCATATATTTTGCAGTCTCATACGTCATCTAGCCACGTTTGCATTCCAGAAAGAGAAAATAGCATGCCTACCAACGCAATTGGTAGAAAGACATTGGTCTGTTATTATTTGTCATCCTTTTTTTAATGCAAAAATTTTTTAAACTTGATTCTTCATCCAGCAATGTGAAAGCAGCTTCTACCCTACTGTCTGTGGTTCCATCTCACTCATGACCCTAGGGCCGAACACTGCTGTGCTAAGAGAGAACAACTTAATTCTATCACTAACCTTCTAAAGGTAAACAGCCATAAGCTTTTCCTATTCAAGCTTTATTCTTCATTTCATTTGAAAATGTAAATTAACAACTTTCATGAGCTAACACGACCCGGAAGACGTAGCTATTCGAAACGTCTGGCCTTAGCTGATTTACCTCCATTAAAATGTTGAAAACAATCCTCACTGTATTAAGTTTTGCTTATTTAGTAAACAAAATAACAATAATTTAACTCCAGTAATTTGAATAATAATAATAATAAGAAGAATTAATGGTAACAATATAGTAAATATAGCAGATCAAGCCAGGTTTCAGTATATATATATATATATCATTTAGTTATTTATTTGCTAGGACACAAAGCCATTGTTTATCAAATTCAAATATTTGTATAAATGGCATATAAGTGTGGTTCCTTGAACCTGGGTCTTGCAAACAGTTTTTCTCTAGTAGGTTAAATTGTTATTTTTAACTAATAAGGAAATATATATATTTTTCAAATGCACAGCAGGGTCGACTACAAATTACAGTAAATATTCAAACATATACATATTGATTGGTATTTTAGGACACAAGAAAAAGCACCTACTCTACTATTGTCATTGAAAGAATAAAATAAACAATCAAAGCATTCCAAAATTATTATGTATAGATGTTCAATATCAAAAGCCTTAAGCTCAGACACAAAGGCCTAGACACTACCATATATTTTATTTTGCCAGAGGAACACATGACATTAGATGTGTGTAGGCCTACCTACTGTAGAAGTATAATGTCAACTGGAAAATACAAATTCCAGGCATATTTAGGTCTGCCTATGTAACAATTCAGGAAACATAACTTTCCAATATCCCAGTTAAATGATATGCTGCTTGAAATTGGGAAACACTCTTTTCAAGACACTTCGGTACCGAAGTGACTTTTTCGTATCAGGTTAGGAGAATTTACGCAGCAGGTTAGTAGAATTAATGTAGCAGGTTAGGAGACTGCGGTTAAGGTTAGTTAAAGAGTTAGGGTTAGCAAAAATTCTCTCCTAACCGGCTATGAAAATCACTTTATATTGAAGTGGCGTGAAAAGAGTGTGTCCCATTTGAAAATGTATTACGTTTTATTTGTCAATTCAAAAGGCCTATCAAGGTATGCGGAGCCCAAAGGTTGGGCCTACTATCTATACAATAGACTACATGAACATGAAAATGCCTACCATGTGAATATGACGCTAATGCTAAGTACAATAGGATTGGTAAACAGTAGGCCTATGTACAGCGGTCTAAGGCACAGCATCTCAGTGTTTGAGGCGTCACCACAGACACCCTGGTTCGATTCCAGGCTGTGATTGGGAATCCCATAGGGCGGCGCACAATTGGCCCAGCGTCGTCCGGGATTGGCCGGTGTAAATACGAATTTGTTCTTAACTGGCTTGCCCAGTAAAATAAAAAAGAGTAGTGTAGGCTCTACTTACTGACCACCTCTGAATGACTCGTGCATCTCTTTAAAATAAATCACAAGACTCATGTTCTGTGACAAATCACATTAGCTGAAGGCACATTAACAAACAGCATTTTCTTACGTTGTATTTAGTGGTGGTTAAATAGGCTACCCTAGCGCTATGCTCTCATGAAGTACCTGTTCTATTGTGCCACTGAACACGCTGCTCATCATCATTCGCGAGCGAAGCCTGTGTGCTCCGGCCAGTGCACAGCACAATTAGAATATGCCCAAAAAATTATTAAACTATACAACAGAGACGTCATTAATCAAATACATAACTGTCCCTACTGCACCCAATCATCTTCAGAAAATGTATAGCCTACTGACTGTTCATGCTGCTCTTTTACAAATTGCAGACAAGGGGAAAACGCCATGCTGCATCATAAAGTAACCCGTGTACTTTCTTGTTCACGGTTGAACTGTTTGAAATAATATAAAAGTATAGCTATGTTTTGACATGGCATGTATACAATGGCACAGTAAAAAGCATACGGTATGTCCTTCATGACAAGCTATACGTTTGGACACTTCCACACCTGAGAGGATGCGGGCATGATCCGTGCAACCCTCATATAGCTATTGTTAATTATTTCCGTAAAAAATTCAAAGCGCCTTTGCCACAATGTACAGTCGCCCCCGGAACGTTCTCGTTAAAATCAATTCAACCACTCAACGTGATGTGATCAGCAACTCTATAGCCTTGTCGGCAAGACGTTATTCAAAGGGCTTTAAACATTATCTTACCTTCTACAGCTATTACAGTGGGCATTATCCATAAAATCCATAGAATATCCATTATTGGTTTCTTTGGACGAAAGTGTAAAAAGCCCAGACATTCAAATAAAATAAATCATGAAAGCCATTGACAGCAAATGCTGACAGACACGAGAGGACATTCACCTTCAACAGAGTGAACCAGATGCCATAGAAAATAACTCAAATCTTAACCAAGTTTGGACGAAACCAAAACAGAGGGGTGCCGTTAAAATATAACATTTTCCATGCATCGGAAACTGCTCCAGATCTCAAATGTATGAGATGTGTATATTAGAGATATCTATGATCCAAACCTAAAATATAACATACATAAGCTAAGCCTTTTGGTTATGCTTGTAGTTGTTGTACATGGCATGCTCTCCCCCTGTCAAAAGAAGTTCCACTATATCCCTACTGTCAATCATGACGATACAATCGCTAACTGCCTCATCTGTCTGATAATAGAGGATTTTAGAATCACGTGGAAGGATGACCAATGATGTTTGATTCTTAGGCAAATAGTCAAGCAAAAAGTTTTCTGCCTACTACTTTTATGTATATTTTGTTGTCAGTAATATATTTTATACTACAAGCTTGACACTTGACAAGGAGCATGGATTATATAAGCCAATAAAGAGTAAGTTATTTTTAATGGTCCAGTAGCCTAGAAGGGCCTCTTCTAGAAAGGAAAACCCACTGTGAAAGTGTATATCTGTTAGTTTGTGTAGTAGTATAATTTGCAAAATCATTATGTCTTGAGTGTAATTAAGATAAGGGGTAGAAGTGAAATCCTTCATTTTGATGTTCAATACATGAGCCATCTGCTGTACATGCGTGAGCCATTTGGAACCAATGGAAGAAAACATTGCCAAAACATAGCAATGGTATCAGTGATAAATAAATACTTTTTTTATAAATCCCATCTTTCACTAGTTGATATCATGAAAATCCAAATGTTTTGCTCAAATCCTCTGCTTTAGATATTCCTCTACTGTAATATCATTAATAGCAGTAATAGGTGTTCCATTCAAATTACTAGATATAACTATTCCATGTGCTTTTAAAATTAACTGTAAGCAACAGGGCACATGCTTTTGCTGTGTCTATTATGGGATGCTGCTGTTTTTCATGAGCCATTATTGTCAAGGAATGGATCAAATCAACTAATGCTAATCCTCCACAATCTCTCAATGATATATTATGGTTAATATAAATGATGTATCATATTCAAGAAATGAAATGAATGTTTTATCAATATTCATGTTTTATAACACAAAATAATCATGAACCTTGTATCATAAAAATCAGTTGTGTTCTAAATGATTACTGTATTAATTTGAGCACAATAACTGAATATTTTTAATGAAGAACAGATCAATAAAAATGTGTTTGTACATCAGTTTGTTATCATCTAAACATCCTCACAAGTATGATGATTACAAACTGATGAATAAGTTAGTGTTCAGTGTGGCCTATTGCGTCCTCTCTGCTTTTTAGAGACATACTGGAATCCCCTGAAAGCAGTCAGGTATGGATATCAGGTTCTCATAAAGTGACTGGTCCTGCATTTGTGCACTGTAAATTCAATCGGTCAGCTCTTTTTGTTTAATAGTTCATACCATTATCTGGTGGTGGAGTTTGGGGAAAAGACTGCACATCCTCTCTAGAAGCTGCTGTGTACCGAACCTCCCCGAAAACAATATATAAACAATTGATTATGATAATGATATATGAATATGATCAATGGTATTGTACTTTACTCTCAGAATCTGTAATGAAGATTAAAGGAACTACCAGTATATGTTTTGGTCAACTTTTCAGCATCTCATATGAGTAATAGTGGCCATTTTGTTTTCCATTTTCAGAATGAAAACATGCATGCTGTAGGCTTACTGTACATGTTATTAATGCATCGTATCACAATGATTGCAGGAGTTGTATTACACTGCAAGCTATTTGAGCTGTACAATCCATATACATTTGCACCACTGCATCAACGTTGTCTTTGGAAATTATGATGTTATTGTCCCATTTTAATCATGCAAAATTATGTATGATAACATGCCACAGTAGGTTGTTGTAAACATAAACTATTCCTTTTTGGATAAATCCTTCGATGTTCACCGAATTTGTTGAAGTAGTTAGTATTTTTATTCCAACATCTCTCTATTACACTATGAGCAATACAGTATACTGATGAAAGTTACTCAAATTAATATACTTTGATGAAACCTAACGACTGTCAGCGACAGAATTAAGTAAATATTCTACAAATATCACAACATTATTCTTGTTCATGCGGGAACAGTATTTGGCTCAAAGTATAAATGTAGCTTGAAAACAAGTCATAATTGATCACCCCAAGCTGTTAAAATCAAACTAAGCCCTGAAGTTGGCACATCAAAGACTAGCACTGCCATCAATGGCAACACTGTCATCATTTTTTTCCAACTCTGTCTGTCTAGTATAAAATTACGCAATTTTTTTGGGGGAGAAATATGAATAAATTAAATATATAAATTCCACGCTGTATTTTTTCTCCATCAAAATACTGTTGCCTAAGCAATTTTAAGATGTAATTTGTCAACCAACCTACAATGACATCTGAATTTATGTGTGCCAAGCTACAAACATAATTTTGTAATTTCCTTTACAGCAGTATAATACAGATTTCCTGTTTCAGCAGCTGGTAGTGTAATTCAAATGACTGTACAGACGCTGAGGCATGATGGGTAAAGAATACACATAAGTTTTATATGAGGAGATGACGGACACTGGGAGAGAGGCTGTGTTAAAATGGAGCTCAGGCCTCTTTTAAGCAGCCATACCACCATGGAGACAAATAATGACATAGCATTTGAACTATATTATTTGTTATACAACATTACATAAACAGGCCTATTGTCTTTTATGATATATTGGTCATATATACAGTCCCTGTGAGCATAACATTGTGAATTGAGTTCCATTTCACATCTTCGGTAGTATTAGAGTGCATTGGCAAATACAAAGCGTGGAATTGCAGGTTTAGCTCTCCGTGGTGAATAACTCCGAAAAACCCTTGGCCGATCACAATATTATCTTGCATATTTAGCAGTGTTGGATACTAATCAATCAAAAATAGAAATATATTTTTTTTTTTGTGTAATTACAGTGTTACAACAAGAGCATCTTAATGTTAAGTGTTACCCATCATTTTCATAAAATCTAAAGGGCCATATATGATGCGAGCAATAGCAACCTATAATGTATTTAGCCCAAAACATTGACAAGGCAATGAAAGTCACTTTTAATCTTCTTACAGACAAGACATTTCCCCACACTGATCCGTACAAGGGTATACATCTCACCCATCAGAATGCAGGGATACATTTTTTATGTTTTAAAATGTATATATTTGGAAAAGATAAACCCAAACCGAGGCATTGTATATATGTAACAAAAATATGCAAAGATACTCACAGACAGACCACCTGAGTTGAGATGAAGATTGCTATAGTAATGATGTATTACATAAATATTTATGCCATATCTAACCTCTCTTTGTAATAGTAGAGTTTGAGGAGGAACGCTCTTAAATAGCTGTCCTAGCTAACAGTAGATATGTCCTAGCTAACAGTAGGCCTAGAACCATTTAGCGAGCTCCATTAAACAGTGAGAGCAGTTACTAAGTCTGAGTGAAAATATATGAGGCACATTATCTCAATTAATATAATTGAGATAATATTGTACTTTGTGTTTTATATAACTATATTACTAACATGTACATTTACACTCTGGACCTGATACATTTAGAAATGTTCCAAATTCAATAAATTGTGAATTCTATCCAAAAGTATATATTAATACAATTGTTACCATTGCATTTTTTTATTGATTGGTTTGTGGATTTCTATTATACCATAGCTTTATTTTTATGAAAGCTGAATAATGATCTTGTGCTTTTCTATTTCAGTACACATTTACACATCCTGAAAACATTTACCTTTCAAAGGGTCTAAACAAAGTTCAATGATAAAAAAGTTATTTCACAACATACACCCATGCATTTTCTTTGTCTTTTTTAAAACTTTCATTTGATAATAACTACAAATGAGCATGTTTGGGCTTTAAGACAGGTATTGCAATCTTTTTATCTCAGAAGTGCATTTTGTTTCCTTGTTCCTTGGTTGTGTACAGTATGTTGTGAATATGATAATTAAGGTAAAAGGTCCTTGAAAAAAGATACAAAATGAAACAAAGTACATTTTTAAGTAGATACATAATAATCAAAAGGTATAAAGTCATGTACTGGTTTTCATTATTTTAAACGTCATTCATATATATATATATATATATATATATATATACATACATACACACACACACACACACACACACACACATACACACACAACACATGTAACAATCAAAGTAGAGGTATAAAACCAATCATTTTTTTAATGATTTCTAAGTGGTGAAACACATGGTTATATTATTGAACTGGCTGCATTAAACTCAATTAATCTCAGATGCAGAGACTGACTGGACTAGAGGCCTTTGTAAATCACTGGAGATTGGATAATGATGTAGTATAGCGACAGCAAATTTACAGTGTCTCAGTCCAACTAATCTAGATATACTATTATCACTGAGTGAATATGGATTTAATTTAGGCAAGAGTTGTGGTTTCATTGTTGTGGTTTCAAAGTAATAATTTGGCAGGACTCAATAGAAGGCTTTCTTTTGCTGCCTCTAAAATATGACTTGACCTAAAGATCATAGACCATTTCTCCTCAGCTGTGTTGCTAGACACAGCATCAGTCTGATTACATCAATAGTGCCATCTAGAGTTTAAAAAGAGAAAAAATTTGCACTTAGGGCTTTTGAATGGTACAGTAAATCAGGGTTAGCAGTAGATGCTGACAGGTTGTGTGCATATTTCATTTACAAGTGCTGCATTGCTACAGCTTTACATTAGGGTAAGTACTTCAAAGAACATTTCTGCAATGTGCAATGTTCCATTTGAGACTAAATCTAGATTACTGTGGCTTTAAGAGGAGTAGCTCTAGACTACTGTTCTGCACAACTCCTTAAATACAGTAGAATTGCGAACATAATCATGCTTTGTGTGCTTGCAACAAGGAAACATTCAGAATGAACATTTAAGTAGTTGAATAAAATGTTTTCTTGTTACCATGGATCACAAAAAATACTATTTCAATGTAAGGAAAACATATGATTAAGGTGAGCTTTCCCTAGTATGACTGTAGATTGTAGATTGAGTTCTCTTCAAACTCCTGCCTCATAGGGTTAAACTTGAACAGTCAATTATCTCTGAGATAAGGTGTGGGGATGAAAGGAGTTAATGGAGATCAGAAGTATTCTTAAAAGTACTCTGCTTTAACTTTACCATTCAAAATGCTCTCTCTTAAATGGAGTTGATTTCACCTTTAGCCTGAAAGAGCTTAAGATGAGGTATAGCTCATAGCTAATATTAGCAGCAGGGTATGGAGAGAGGGCGAGAACTATTCTGCTCTCTGTCAAGTTTGTGCTTGACCTCTGACCTCTGAGTGAGAAGATCTACAGGGCCATCTAATCTGGAGATACCATGTGCCTGTGGATTAACCTCCCTCCTCCATACCACACTTAGCAGGCTAACTAGGACTTGGCCTAGTACTGGATACAATAAAAACATATGAAGATCCATACCTTGTCAGTGTTGGTGTTAGTGAAAGTCAAAGATTGATATCTAACATGCAGTCCAATCAGACATATACCAAACAGTATTTATCAAACTGTAGTGTTTAGTATTGACTACTAAATTCCTAGTTGGTACAATATATAGGGAGTGTTGATACTAGCACACTGAGTGAAGGAGATAGTTAGTGCTTATCCTCCACAATCATCTGCCCAGTGTGTTCCTTTACCCATTGCCAAAAACCAATTGGTCCAGGTTTAATCACATGGGCCAAAAGCCTTGGCAATGTTTAATTGGATTATTTGGCCGAATCAACTGAGGACGACTACATGAATGAGGTGAAAAGATCCTTAGAGGTATGATGGCAGTGATTAGAAGTATAATGGCAGTGGTGAAAAGAAGTGTTAATCTTAATGTAATTATTGATGTGTGTTGAGTTGATACACCGTGGATGTTCTCAGGGAACTTACCTAGCAGAGTGTACAGAGTATAGCCAGCATTTCTATTTGTTTATGGAAGGGGACAGGCCCGAATGGTGTAGGCACTTTAGGAGCTAGAAAGCAAATTTTATCACAATAATACAGTGCCTTCAGAAGGTATTCATACCCCTTGACTTATTCCACATTTTGTTCTCTTACAGCCGGAATTAAAAAAGTATAAAAAATGTTTCATCACCCATCTACACACAATACCCCACAATGACAAACTGAAAACATGTTTTTTGACATTTTGGCAAATGTATTGAACATTAAATACAGAAATATCTAATCTACATAAGTATTCACACACCTGAGTCGATACTTTGTAGAAGCACCTTTGGCAGCGAATACAGCTGTGAGTCTTTCTGGGTAAGTACAAACCCCTGGATTGTACAATATTTGCACATTATTCTTGAAAAAATTATTCAAGATCTGTCAAGTTGGTTGTTGATCATTGCTAGAAAGCCATTTTCAAGTGTTGCCATAGATGTTCGATCTGGTTTAAGTTAAAACTGTAACTAGGTCACTCAGGAACATTCAATGTCGTCTTGGTAAGCAACTTTAGTGTATATTTGGCCTTGTGTTTTGGGGTATTGTCCTGCTGGAAAGGTAATTTGTCTCCCAGTGTCTGTTGGAAAGCAGACTGAACCAGGTTCACCTCTAGGATTTTTTCTGTGCTTAGCTCTCTTCTGTTTGTTTTTATCCTAAAAAACTCCCCAGTCCTTGCCAATCACAAGCATACCCATAAAATGATGCATCCACCACCATGCTTGAAAATATAAAGAGTAATACTCAGTAATGTGTTGTGTTGTGTTGGATTTGCCCCAAACATAATGTTTTGTATTCAGGACATAAAGTTAATTTCTTAAGCCACATTTTTTGCAGTTTTACTTTAGTGGCTTATCTCAAACAGGATACATGTTTTGGAATATTTTTGATTCTGTACAGGCTTCCTTCTTTTCACTCAGTCAATTAGGTTAGTATTGTGGAGTAACTACAAAATTGTTGATCCATCCTCAGTGTTCTCCTATCACAGCCATTATACTTGGTAACAGTTTTAAAGTCACCATTGGCCTCATGGTGAAATCCTTGAGCGGTTTCCTTTTTCTCTGGCAACTGAGTTAAGAAGGATGCCTGTATCTTTGTAGTGACTGGGTGTATTGATTTAATAAAAAGTGTAATTAATAACTTCACCATGCTCAAAGGGATATGTCAGCTAATGTTTTTTTCACAAAGTCTACTAATAGGTGCCCTTCTTTGCGAGGCATTGGAAAACCTCCCTGGTCTTTGTCGTTGAATCTATGTTTGAAATTCACTGCTCGACTGAGGGACCTTACAGATAATTGTATGTGTGGGGTACAGCGATGAGGTATATCATTCAAAAATCATGTTAAACACTATTATTGCACATGAAACCTGTAATGTGACTTGTTAAGCAAATGTTTACTCCTGAATTTATTTAGGCTTGCCATAACAAGACATTTCAGTTTTTAATTTTTTCAAATGAATTTGTCAAACTTTCTATAAACATAAATCCACTTTGACATTATGGGGTATTGTGTGTAGGCCAGACACAAATTTAGACTGTAACACAACAAATTGTGGAAAAAGTCAAGGGGTGTGAATATTTTCTGAAGGCCATGTAAATGTAAACGCCATTGAAAAAAGAAATTGCTACCCGTAAAAATTATTCAAATGACATTCACAGACAGTATCTAACATGGCTGCTATCAATCATGGGCTGCAGGGTTTTAACGTTCGCAATAAGATTAATCCTAATTGATACAGCAACACCCACATAAATCAATGATTTGTTGATGATATCGCTCTGACGTAGCCCTATACATAGAGCAGCAAGTCACAGGCAGGCAAGGATTCCCCCACTGTATGAGTTATGCAAAACACTGGAGGTCAAAAGGTAATAAGGCCACACAGTTGATCAGAAATAGAAGCTGAACATTTGGTCATTGATGGACCACAGCTTAGGACACCTCTTTCACTCTCACAAAGCATTTCTCTGTACCTCGCTCTCGCTCTCTGTCTGTGTCTCTTTCTCTGGAGGTGTGTAAAACAGGACATTAAAGCTAAGAGGATTCCCTGCATGTTGATTTTTGGTGTCCCCCAAGTGCTGGCTAACTGGGTGTGCTATACAGTAGTGGGCCAGTCCTTCCCCCGCCACCAGGCTAGTTGGCTGTGAGGCCAGGCCAGGGAAAATCCCTCATTACTTAACAGTGTGTAGTACAGTTATGCTAAGCGTCCTGATCCTGGTGGTGCCTCACACCTGACCTTTAACCTCTGACCCAGCTCCAAAGTTAATTCATTTAAGGTGACAGTGAGCACATTACAATCCACCATCTTATGAGGCTTCCATTGCATGGGCAGGCATGACAGTGCTATAATCATAAAAAGTATTTATTTCCCGAATTAAAAGAAAAGTTTAGATACCTTGTAACATGCTAACTGTGGATCTGTCCTAGATGTCTGAGGTGATTTGTCGAGCCAGTTTGCCATAAAGAGAAATGTATCACAGCCCAGGGTAAGGGAGCAAATATCGTGTAGAGCAAATATCATGTGAGGAGAGCATAGCCCTATACATAATATTGATAATTGATAAATGGCAATAAACCAATGAGACACTTGTGTGGACATTTATCAATGCCCAATATCAATGATTGACATCAGATTATTTCACCAATCAAGGGCTTTTTAAGGGCTTTGGTCTCTCATTGCTCATCACTTACATTCTGGATATGAATTTCCAAATTGACAGATAAATCGCCTGAGTCAAAAGTGTTAATTCATATCTATTTATGTTAACAAGCAAAAGGGGAATGCTGTGGTTTGACTGTTTTAAAACAGAATAATAAGATGACCAATAACAAAAAGTACTGAACAGTATATGGATGTTCATTAAGTAAAAGCACCACTTAAAGTATGCACACAAAGCATTATTTACAGTGGATGGAGATAACCATCACAGCATACAATCATTTTTATATCTTCCCTAATAGTGGAACGAAGGGACCTAGTCTGCTCAAAAAATACAGATTGACCAAACATGACAGCAGCCATTTTTTGGACTGTGCATGCTGTTTCTGAATAGTCCAAAGCGTGACAAGGGAGATTGGGTGGGAAAAGTAGGACGATTAATTGCATTAGCACGGCAGACAGTGGCCGCATAGTGAAGAAGGAAAAATAAAAGCTCTACAGGAGAACTGAGGTATAACAAAACCGATAGAATGAGTAGTGTGTTTGTGTGTGTGCGCGTTAGTGCATGTGCTTGTGTGTATGAACGTGTTTGTGGTAAAGCAGAGGGAGCTGAAACTGTAGAGAAGAGTGAGGAAATAGAGCAGAAGAATATGGGACTGAAATAAAGGAATCCAGGATAATTCTGCCTCAAGATGAGTGAGGGTTGCAAAACAGCAGACTGGAGGAGCCAGAGGTCGTTCCCATGGAAACCTTTGCCCAGGGAGATCGCTGACCCATCCGCCTGCCAATACAAGTGGAGCACAGATTGTAGGTCACATATGGCACTAGCAATCCAATCAGGCCTAATCTGGCTTGACTCAAGGGTCATAAATTAAACTATAACACTGGTTTCCACTCTGGCTTATCTCACCAGGCCCAAGTCTATGATAATGTCCATGTTGATGATTACAAGGAGGAGCCATACATTAAATGTCCATGTCAACAAATGTATACATTTCCCACAAGGAATATCCGAAGTAACATCAATTGTCAACTGGGTAATTACATGACTCCAATGTCAATGATTAATTAATGAATGAAGGGTTAATTCATAGTGAATCTTTTTATTCAAAATATGAAATTTGGCATCAAAAGTATACTATATGTTCTTTCATATTTTATATATGTTAAATACCTCCACATTTCTGTACATTTTACTAATCAATAGAGACCTTAGATATTGGTATAGCTTGTATAAAGTACATCTGTCATCCAAAATATGTCTGTGACTTTAAGAATATGACTGTGGGGTGTTATGAATAATGGATTTCCCCAGGGACGGACTGGCCACCTGGCATTTCATGAAAATGCCAGATGGGCTGGTCCATTTCTAGCCCAGTGGGCCTATCGAACTTGGGGGTCTCAAGTAAATAAATGGGCCGGTGTGTTAGAAATGCCAGGGCCGCTTTCTTATCCCAGTCTGCCCACTGTACATGTCCTCTAACATAGAAATTAAGAAACAAACTACAGCTGACAACAACTGGAATTACACAATATTGGTGATTTCTGAAGTGCTGAATTTATGTACTTCTTGTAATTTTA